>NW_020653726.1:18482960-18491953 GCF_003589595.1 Hyposmocoma kahamanoa | reverse complement strand
GACATTACGTTGATGTTTTGAATTATCTTAACGTCTTTGTTTTGCCTGTTATAAAGGATCATAATAAAATAGTTTGTATCCAATCTGCCACCATGTAGTAATGTTAACATTACTGCTTTCCGGTTTAGAAGGGTAAGAGTGTTAGTGAAATTACAGGCAAATGGGACTTGTCAACTTATGTCTCAGGGTGACGGGCGCAGAGGCAGTGCCCCTCAGATCTTTATAAAGCACTTGGTACTTGGTACCATAAAAAAAATAGACGGATAATGAATCTTTGTTATTTAATTAGAAAACGACACGTAACAATGTTAGATAGGATTTATCCTTTTGTAAACGATAAATCGAATTCTGTTGAATAACGTTTGAAATGAAAACTGTTCGACACATACATGCGTGGTTGTAAGCACAAAACACAATTCATAATAAATGTCTTACACCAACAGTAAAATATTAATGACAATTCGGCCGAATGACAGGCTGACAGTAACGAAAGGTCATTTAGTTTGGATTTCAATTAACGTCTAAATGTATTGAGACGTATAATTCGTCCGAAGGTTTCACTTTTTGACAGTAGAACTGAGGGACAAAGCAGATTGGAGAAATGTAAGCAGGAAGACTATTAAGTAATTGGACAAGATGGATTGATTCCACGACGTCATTATTTTTAAGCCCGTCGTCGCATAGTGAGTGGCTTTGGTACAAACTACGTATTACTCTACGAGACATAAGTTAAAAAGTCCCATGTGCCTATGCGACGATGTATGCTCACGCGATACATGCAGCCGTAGACGCATACCACGCCTAGAGGTGCCGGTGATGATTTTATACCGATTTATCGGATATCGAAGTTATAACAGGTAAAAGAACTAATACTAATTGCTATTTCGGTAACTACTCTAGCAAACCAGAAAGTTTTTAATGCCTGGATCTGTCATTTAAAAAATAAACAACTTCAAAAATACGCCACGACAATCGTGTGTGTTATTGTTTGGGCTGGTGATTTCGGTGTTTATTTATTAAAAACATACCGTAAGTAGCGTTTTTTAGGTTTACCCTGAATATAAATGTTTATAAACTATACTTTAAGGAGTAATTTCATGGTAAACGTTAGAACCACTCAAACGGAATATTATCATATTTATCCAAGTACACCAAAAATTTCATTAGTGCTTTTTAAGTGCAGGATTTGCGGTGTATTACTACATTTTATTTGGGATGTTTTTGTTGGTAGTACGGAGGGTATTTATTTAGCAATGCAGAATAATAATTTTTATTTATAAAAACTTGTATTTAAACTGAATGCTTTTCTAATTTGCTAAACCAAATACCCGCCATTTTGCGGTAGGAGGAGAGCATCGCGTGTGCCGCTAAATGGAAACTCAATAATACTCACATTGCTACTTGACGACAATATTTTGCTGATTTTTACGAACTCTTTCACAAAGAACCCTACTCCACTAAGACATAAGTCTCATTACTTTCCACGGGCATACTCTCAAAAGAAAGTCTAGGACATACGAGTTCGTGGCTTCGCAAGTCTTACAGGAATTGTAAACTGGCAACGGGAATAAACGCGTTCACATACGAATAGGTATTTTTCACACCTACCTAGTTTCCCGACGTTTTGGCCAGTGGACAATCAAAGCGATAGTTTAAGAGGGAGCAGAGGAAAAATTCCTAATCTTCGATTTGATTTAAGAGGGGTATATCCACTTTAAAGTTAAAAATAAAATATTGTATGAGAAACTACACGATATATTCAAGCATAGACATTAATCTATACTAAAGGTTATTATACAACTTCTGCGTACTTGGATGACAAAAATCCGTGGTAGTAACCCGTTTAGCTCATGGAGGTAGTCTCGATCTCTGATGTTTCAAATAAAAAAAAAATATTGTAAATGTTATTTACAAAGAGCAACCCCTAGAGTTTCTTGCTTATTCTTCTCAGGGGAATCTGCCTTACGAATGAGCGGTAGAGTTTAACCATTGTGACGATTTCAAGTGTAATAATGCATACCTATGAAATAAAGATTATTTTGAATTTGAATTTGAATTTGAATCAGAAACATAAAACAATAAAGTTTCCTCGATAGATAAAAATCACGAAATGACCTCTAATTTTCACATTTTTTCGATTCATCCTCGAAATGCTACAGGTTATTAGGACAAAAATTAGATAATTAATTATATTTATGCATGATCGATAACTGTCACTACGGATTTTCTTTTAATCCCTTTAGTTTTAGAGTTATTCCGCTGAAACGAATTTGGTACTTTTAATGCGCAAAATTCAACATCTGTCACATGTCATGCGAACTTCAGGCATATATTTGTTTCACAAATTTGGGCGGAGCCAACGTCAAAACTTTTTTGGCATGCTCCCTCTTAAAAATATTGTAAACCTTGTTCAACGCGCTAGTTTTGTCACGGTGCCTTTGTCACGTTTTATTTAAGTAGAATTACATAAAAACGACAAATTAAGAAGTTTATACTAATTTTTTGTTGTTATACAAGACATAAGTTATAAATATGTGTATATTATTTATATATAAGCGTTTTAAAATAATTAATATTATATTTAGGTATAACGTTAAAATAGAACTTTACACCTTCCTTTATCGTTAGCGAAAAGTATTGCTGCCAGAGATGAGAAATGGGTTAAAGCCCAATCAACCCGCCAAGCTTTTAACGAACGGGCAGAAACGGCCAATACAAATTTAGTATAATTTCCATACTTATTACAAATTTCGATGTAAAAAATCGTTTTTGGACGTAAATGAGGCAGCTCCACACAATACCTCACAATCCTGTGGTTTTTGAGTGCACATTATTCAGATTCGATTTTCATGAAGATCGATTTATGTGCATATAATCTAACGATTTTTCGCATCGATTTATTTCAATGCCATTTTCAAACGAGTCGATTCAATACAAAGGCAAATCGAATAATCTAGGTCAGAAAGTAATAAACATTTTGTAATAATAATCATTTAATTTAAACAACACTCGATTGACAACAATTATTTAGTGGTAAATAGTTTTTGCCCTCAATTTCGAATCGGTTTTAAGAAATCTGTGATTGCTACTAAACATTTTACAAATCTACGTAACTTAGAAATTAAAATCTATCTTACAGTTGAAAATCGACCATATTAGCCGCTATATAATCGCTCTTTTTCTTTAATTCATTAATCTGAGTCTAAAATAAGTTCTTTCGTTTAAAACAAGTAATGGTAAACGTGTTTATATTTAAATTTTACTCAGAAACTTGGCGCGGAAAACCACCAAACCAACTAATGAGGCAGTATTTTTTTGGCTTACAAACGTACAAATGTACCCTCAAAAGAACAAAATACAGCGTGTTTATTTACCAAGGAAAACGTGCAGAGCAAATGATTTTTTTTAAACTAATAACATGGAGCGAAATGGTGCGTCATTATGAAAACACATTCCCTCGGACTATAGATATGTCCAGTCCATGTCTTTATAGAAAGTTTTCAAAGCAAATAAAGAAAAACATTCTTGTTTTTGAAAACTATATCTAAAAGGAGAAACGGAGTGCTATTTAAAGTTTTTCTGCGAAAACTAATAATATAATTTATGTTCTTCCTTCAGCGTATTTTATCCTGAAACTAGGTCAAATTTTTTTTATTCTAACATATGAAATACGTACTTGACCTATCTCACCTGATGGTAAAAGACGATGCACTCTCGCCCTAAAAAGGCCCAAGTTATAACGTTCAGGGAGCAAGACTGCAGGCAGGGAATCCCACTGCATAGCCCTTCGCCATACAAATGTGGCAAAGTAACTCTTCGTGCAAATCAATATCCATAACATATTATCCAATAACCCGCTTTTTTGTTTTTGAAATGTAGGTAGTCACAGAACAGTGGCCAAGACGAGTAAAAGCCGGCCTGACGGTCAGATAATATCATCTGATTTGCAGGATCACGCTGGATGCGGATGGTACAGGACTGAAAATTGGCGCAATAAAGAAGATGCAATACGATAATGACCCTTGAAAATGGAGAAATAATAATTACTATATTTACAAAGAGCAACCCGTAGAGTTTCTTGTTCATTCTTCTCAGAGGAATCTACGTTCAAGATTGAGCAGTAGAGTTTAATCAATTACCTGTGAACATTGACCTAATTGTTGGTAGGTCAATGCCTATGAAATAAAAATTATTTGAGTTTAATAATATGCTAGGCAATTACACCAAATTACCTGGTCTTAAACTAAGGAATTCTCTGTACCATAAGTACCAGAAGGACTACCAGAAACACACCAGACCTGATTTATTCAAAACTCATCATCCCGCGCCCATTGTGCAAACCGTAAGAGGAATGTTAATTGTCAAACAAATAGGATTGTTTCTATGTATTCTGTGTACAGAAGGAAAGTCGGCCAATTGCCTAATTTCACGCAGACGAAGCTGCGAGCTTTAGTAAATAAGACATAAAACGCACAACACCTGCAATGTACAATTGACAACAAGCCCATAAGTTAACGAAACAATTACTTAACCGCACCTCATTTACTAAAACAACCTCTGTATTGTTTAAAATTATTGCCGATGATTTATGATACGCTTACCCGTTTCAATATATCACAGACACAGCGATCTTAATTCTTAGGACGCCCCTCTGTGTCCTCCATTTTGTGGTTATGTCACAAGTGATAGCGTAATTCAGAACAACCAAATCAATTAACACAAAGTGATGAAACCTTTTTTAGTAATAGACAAAAATAAGTTTTAGTTATTACACAGATACTTTGTTTTTTATATTATCCCATTCGATGGTTATGTCACAAGTGACAGCGGAATTTAGAATAGGTAAACCAATCAACGCAACGTAGGCACATCTCATTACCAGAAATAAATTTCAATATATCACAGATACTAATGCTTAGGACACCCCTATGTGAACCCGATTGGTGGTTGTGTCACGAACGATTGCGGAATTCAAAACAACTAAATCAACCAGCGTAACGTGGTCTAATTTTACCAAGTATCGGAAATATATAAATTTTAATATATCACTGAAATATTCATCTTAATTCTTGGAACGCCCCTCTGTGTCCCCTTTTTGGTGATCAAATCATGAGTGAAAGCGGATGCTGAAGTAATAAAAACCCATTACCATTGCTTCAGTTTAACCTCCAATTCCGTGTTTTTTTTTAATCTTCTTGGTATTTGAATAGTCATAAACGATTGCAAATTTTGCACTATATTGATTAACTGTCTAAACATTGACTTCCAATTATATGGACGACGGGTCTAATACAAAAACCACGAAAAAATGTCCCAAGTCAACTTATTTAAACGTAGTGACATTTCAAGGAATATGAAAAAGCTAAAACGTTGAATTTAAATTGTAATGTCATCGCAGTACTGTCTAATTTTGCTTGCTTCGCTGTCAGTCGAACAAAAGAAGACTAGAGAGTGAATGACGCTCTGTATACGATTTTAACGCCCTATAAGTTCGGTCACTTTTAAGCGCGGACCCGACGTCCATATAATTGTAAGTCAATGTGTCTAAAGTCTATATTTATCCAAAGATCCTAAATTTGAAGAATTGATTAAATCTATTAATTAAACCTATTCTAGGCCCAAATCCATACCTCCAATTAACACTACGCCAACTTTATTTGTTGGTCATTTTCTGTTATTTTTGTAAACAGACATATTTATTTACTAATATCATGCTTCCTGAAATTTTGTGAAAAAAATAATAGAGGTAATGAGACTATTTTTTCGGATCTGAATCCCCGTATATTTGTTTTTTTTTTTCAAACAAATCAGCGGTTCGGGCCCTTTACAGATCCCACTGCTGAGTAAGCTGAAGATAAAATCATATGAATTTTAATGCGGTTCATTGAATATCAGGTTGTTTGACCATCATGACATTCAATTATTTTTTGTGAAATTACTTCACTAGTTTGTTATATTAATACAAAGCTCGAACACTTAAAAAAAAATCTTTCGATCCGGCTGGATTCGAACCAACGTCTTCTAGCAAACTGTGTCAGACGCTATGCCACGGAACGAACCAGCGGATTTTTCAGCATGACGAATTTTTCTAAGTGCTTATTGCAGATCGTAGCGACATCTGTAACTTTACTCAACCAGGTACCTTTACAAGTACCACCAGTGACTAGAGATGAAGAGTAATTTCCCAAAAAATAATGTAATATCATGATAGCTTAGTTAGCATAGCGTCTGGCAAAGTTCGCTAGAATAATTTTGGTTCGAAGGTTTTTTCCAAGTGTTCGATTTTTGTATTAATAATATGAATTTTACTATTTTAATAATCATGATCAGGTGGGGTAAGAGGGACTTGAAACCCACAATTCAAAGAGTTCAACATTATAGCCCCTCAGTCGAAAAAACAGACATATTAGTTTAAACTAATATAAAGAAATATCGCTACGATATGCTCCAAATCCATATGATGAGAACACGAGATCTATGCCTACATTACCTTTATAATAAATACTATCAGTGTTCCTCGTTCCTCTTATTCCGTCTTTTGCGGAAAGAGAAACTTTATAGATTTTAAGACTTTCGTGGTTATTCACTAAATGATTATCACTAATATCAGGTTTCTTACCACGGTATGACTTTATTATACACTCACTGTAATCGAGATCACGAAGTACAAAACATTTAACCGTGATGATGGTTTTAAACTGTCCAGTGCATGGAATCCGGTCCTTAGTGTGTGCAGTAACAAAAACAAAAACACCTCGAGTTCAGTTTCTCGTGTGGATACAGTGAGCGTGGTTTGTGTGAAAAAAGTGAGTGACAATGGTAACGCCACAACAAATCGCGATGAAGGTAGTCGTTGACAGCGCAAGAGGGTAGACAGATATGTCTGCTCTTAAAGCTGTCATCTGCCGCCGTCCAGTCAACCCGTGACCATGGAGCGTGCAACCGTTCCGAAATATCGGGAAAATAAAAAGAAGTCATACCGTGGAGAAACCTGATATTGGTGATAATCATTAAGAGAAACTTTAGTACAATTTACACGTTTTCGGCAAATATATCGTAAGTATTGAATTTAGCGTAATGATTGTTAAAATATGTAAAGCTAATAAACAAAGACAAGTTTAATGTTCTTCAAAATTCTTGCAAGACTTATCTGTTCTTCCTACAGATCTAAACGTTTGACTAAAAATAAAGTATGTTTCCTCTTGCCCCATCTGACCTTAAATTGATTGATTATGTAAAATTCATATTTCGTATATTTTGAAACAAATTGTAATAATCACATAATTTTTTTAGCTTTCAGGGTAATTTACGAAAAAAAATCAAATAATACAACATATAATAGATTTCTCATAGATGGCGCTACGACTAAAAAGTCGTACACGACGCAAGCACATAGAAAAATTCGTGAGGTCCGTTGGTTCGTTCCGTGGCTTAGTTGGTATAGCGTCTGGCACGGTATGCAAGAAGACGTCGGTTTGAATCCGACCGGATCGAAGGAATTTTTTCTAAGTGTTCGATCTTTGTATTAATAATTATAACAAACTAGTGGAGTAATTTCACAAAAAATAATTAAATATTTATTCAATAAAAATTTAATTAATATAACATTCATTTTTTGTTTTAGGTAAGACTTCCAAGACGACACGAGTGGCCACAAATCGCTTTCGACCGTCACTCACATCGTACCGTAAGACTTGATGCAAATGCTTATTTATGTTCAAGCTACAATGAACTTGTCTCGCTCTCAATTCGTTTCCCAGCATTAGTCTGCGTGCCATTGTGCTCAGTCCCTCACAATAGTCCTGCATTTTACTCTCCAGATTTAAATAGGCTTTGGCTGATGGCTTCGTTAATGCTGAGTCTGGCTATCGAGACGAGTGAAAACATATCGAGGGCTATTGTGAACGGGGTTTGAATAGAGCTTAGTTGTAGGAATTTTTCATTAGATAATAGGATAAAAAGTTTTATACAATACAATGACGGTAGTGGGGTTTTGTAATAGGTTGAGGATATTATTAGTCAACATTTTTGTTGTTTGCGAAATAAATCTGTAAATAAATGTGAAAGCGTAGGTGTACGATATATCCCAATTCTGATGAAATAATTTCACTTGAGTTTTATAAAGTGTACTGGTTACATAATTATAAAAGGACCCAAAGTAAATCGGACATCACTATTATTTCGAAATAACCTCGTTTGAGTTTGATAGGTATGGATGGTAAAACTACAAAAGTATCCAAAGCAAATCAGATATCACTATTTTGACGAAATGCACTGGATTTCGTTTTATAAAATATAGAGAGTAAATAATGTGAGAGAGTGAGAGAGGACGGATACTACGGTTTGTGCTGCCAAAGGTGTGCGGGTCGTTTTCCTAGACACCACACCATAAACGATTCTGTGCGACGGATGATGGTGTCGACTACTATTCTGTGCGTGCTCGAGTCCCCATGCCTGAGCGAGTCGATATACAAAGGCCGGATGACGTAAGTACAGACAAAGTTTGAGCTCGCTTTGATGCCGCGAAACTAAAGCACGGACATATTCTGGCTTGGAGCCGATGTACGACTTTGTACTGGTAGCAATCGAAACGGTGGGGCCCCGGGATTCGGAAGCTTGAGATTTATTTAAAGAGGTCATGATTGGTTGACGTTTAGCGAGGTAATGCTGCCAATATAATGGAACTTTTGAGCCGGCTACGATACAGGGCGGGATTTTTTATATGGTTAGGAATATTCGACGAAATCTTTTGTAAGTCTCAGGTTTTTGTATTTTATTACCTATTGATGAAGCCTAGTACTGACCTTTAGGTTGTAAATTACACTACATCACTTATAATTTGTTAATCTAAGAAATGAATAAATGAGATTGCCGTGGACTGATTATTAAAGGACTAAAGTATCAATCAGTACTGTTAATATAGAAATAACCTCACTTGAGTTTCATAAATTATACTGGATGTGTTATAAGAGTAATAAAAATATTAATATTTA
>NW_020653726.1:18479701-18482950 GCF_003589595.1 Hyposmocoma kahamanoa | reverse complement strand
AAGCACTTGTGTCATGGACCCCATTTCCAACAACGACAGTACCAGAAACACCCAAACAATATCGAAAATTTAGTTTTTTTACATTGACCCTACCGAGGATCGAGCCCCGGACCTTTAGAGGATGGAAAAAATAACTAAGCCCGGACCTCAGACATTGCATAACCATGAAAACCGATGTATAAGCCACTCATCCACAGAGGTTGTCAAAACATGTACGAATGGGGTTATCTACAAAGCGTGTTTCTGGCAAAACCTGGTCACAAATTAAATATATATAGAATTTGAGTCAAGTACACTAAAAAAGAATGAGTAGAAAACAAAATGGAAACTTTCTAATAACGCTTATCAAGTTATTGTCTGGGACATCTGAATGAACTAGGAGTTTCCAAACTTCATTAAATTCAAAATTAATTTGTGAATTTCTAGTCTTCATCCCTCAAACATTTTCGTACGTTCGATAACCGAATTTCTAATACCAATATTCTAACGCTGACGTTCTAAATTGGCACCGAGGGACCAATTACACCGTACACCGAATACAGCACGGCTGGCTAAACACAGAGTAATGTCGTGTAATTCGAGGAGACGTCCTTTCATCGAGTGCACACCGCGGAACATTGTCGATACTCTCTGCACTTCCATTAACCGTGAAAGTGGATTAATTACACCGTATCGTAATGTGTTTATCGACTTCAAATTAATTATTTCCTTTCCCTTTAGATCAGGAATTTCCCAGTTTGAGATCAAGTAATTAGTGTCACTATCTGGGTACATTATTATTGTAACATGCACATCATCACGCTTGTCTCCTACCAGGGTAGACAGAGACTATAGACCTTCAACTGCTACGCTCCTGACAAACCTCGGTCACCTCCTCCACTTCCATCAGTCCCTCTATGCATGCCCGTTTATTTTATTTTATTATATCAAGTGACGGGACGAACAAGCGCCTGATGGTAAGTTACATGCTTGTACATCATAACAGTATAACAGTTGCAGTGCCACTCAGAGCTTTAAACCACAAAGATCAGAGGGGCACTGCCAGTGCGCCCGTCACTCTGAGACATACGTTGAAAAGTCATATAGCAATAATGCCCATACTTGGCGCCAGAAACAGGTAAGGTGGCATTTTATTCTTGATACTTTTAAGCCGGTATTGTCCCCTCTGTCAAATCTGATTGAGATATTATGTACGCTGAGGTCTACGTCTCCCCGCACCTCCATCCACATTCACTCTATAAATTTGTGCCGTGAACTTACTTGCCTTGACTAACCAATCTAAATTATCATTATTAACCAACGTAAAATTGATTAGAGTTTTATTTAACGAGTTTCACGTTACACTACGGTGTAAATGCGTCCTTATCTAACTGAAAGCGACAATTCACGAACAAAGCCTCAGGTGCAACCAATAGCTTCTGTAATTAAACGGAAAAGAACTGAAACGGTCTTTGGGTGAATTAAATCTGTTCTCAGTGTAGGTTTATTGTCACCAAAGTTTGTGCAGTTTGTGGGAAAAGTTCTATCTAGTTGTTCGTATTTTCCTTATGTTTGGTTGTGGGTACAGAATTATCCTTTATTTGTATTAAACAGAGTGTCCCACAGCTATGTGACACGGAAGTACTGTAAATATTCCAGATAAGATATTTTGCTTCATGGAGGCAATATTTCAATTTTAAAAGAAAGTAAACTGAGACTGCATTCAAAGATTTTTAAAAGTAGCTTGCCTCTAGAAGAGCACCCGTGTAAAAGGCAACCTTGGAACGCATAATTTCGCGTGCGACTGATGAGTGCAATCTCGCAGTCTTACCACTTCCTTTCCAACATCTTTAAACACGCGTTCAATCTCTCACGATTGCTATGTCATGCGCGAAAGAGTGTTTGTGTAAATCCGTCTATTGCAGTCGAGTCGTGGTGCGTGTTTCTTGCTTAGTTCGTACGCGTGTTTCCGCGCGTTCGGATGTTTTGTGTTATTTCATTAGCGAAATCTTATCGATCGAGATTTACTGGTTCCTGACCACTTACTTTTAAAATTTTGAATCGTTCTCGAATTCCTATTTCATTCCACTATTTTTACGCTGGTTTGTTCCGTCATCAATCTAATCGAAATTCTCGAAACGAGAGGTCACATAGATCATCCTCATATTAAACTCAAACTTTATGTCACTTTATTTGTTTTTAAATCATTAAATAACGTATATAGGCCCTCTTGGGGTAAATGTCTGGGCTCTTTAATTAGTAGTGAGTGTTTTTGATTACTGATTGTAGTTATATTAATATACACTACATATATAATAAAACATTTAGTGTGCAAAAAAGTAATAGAAAAATGTAATCACACAGAGTACAATGGCTTATTTAGTTACTGTAGGGTCATGCCTATAGAAGTTAAGAGTAGGTATTTGATAGTGTTGGAAAATTACTATAGCGATAATTATAAAGTTAGGCTTAAAAATAAGTACATGACAAAAAGAGTAAGGCAGGGTAAAGTAGTGCAGTTTAAAGCAAATAATTATTATGGAAAAAAATGTACACGCTATTTAGTTCCAAAAATATATAACGACATTGATTGGCTTAGAAATGATGCAAAATTAAGTAAATATGCACTAAAACGTAAGTTAAAGGCGTACCTCTTAAAATAATCTTTATCTTTTATTTAATAAGTTAGTAGTTCAATTAATACTGTATAATGTAAAATATAGTAAAGTAGGTATTATTAAGTAAGAGTGCACATGTCGCCAACAAACTGCACAGCAGTTTGGCGACTTTTTGTAATAATTAATACGTTGTAATTTTGAATAATAAATAAAAAAAAATCGTTTTATAATTTTTTGTTGCAGCCTTTTCTTTTCATTTTCTGCTTGTTAATAAATTTTTGTGGACCGAATCTTTTCATTCAGGCTATGCTATATAGTAAAGGTAACTAGTTTGAGACCAACAAGGCTAAAAAGGCCGATAGGCAGAATCATAACATGATTAACTATAATATGATAAAAGTTGGTGTGTCGATTCGTCACGTCTATTCATAACAGATGCAACTAAAAATTTTAAATCACAAAGATCTAAGGGATTACACTGCGCCCGTCAGAAATATATTCTGACAAGTCACATATAGTTTCATCAGAGCCTTTAAACCTTCAAAACTTAAACGCAGCAAATATCACATTCGTTAATAGACGAGCTTTTCACAACAAGCTCCACTTCTACTAAATTAAGTAACAATATCAAATTGGTAGTAACAATATAAAG
>NW_020653726.1:18411245-18479691 GCF_003589595.1 Hyposmocoma kahamanoa | reverse complement strand
TCGGAGGCCAAGATCCACTTCGGGTCGCTGAGCCAGCGAAGTAAATAATATAGATGTGATTAGGTCGGTATTTAGATAAAAAAAATTTAGTCTCTTCTCTTAAAAAGTTAGTCTGTGTTTGTCTACGAATAATATTTATTAGAGACTCACGATTAATCCATTCCATTTCAACTTCTACCTGCACTAGTCAGTAGTCTCCGAAAACACCAATTTGTTTCCCAAATGACCCATTAGCAGGAAGGAAAAAGGAAGTACTTCGACACTCTATTGATTTCCGTTCTTAGAATTGGCCTTCACTACGTTAGTTCGGCCCTGTATCTTCTTTCATGCCTGTTAAATAATATTGAAAGTGTTTAGGTAGACACAATTTTTGCTTACCTCAGGGGTTGACTTATATAAAGAGTCAACCCGTAACCATAGAGCGTGGAAATGGAACCACTGCTAAGTGGTGCACCCTTTCGGGTAACCTATCACAATCTCGAATTTTTTTTTCCCGAAATACGTTTGTTCGAATTTTCATTACACCGTTACATTTATCAAAAAGACACGATTAGGTTATATTAAGTTAGGTTTAAAAGAAAAAACATTTTCCTCTCAAAATTACTTTCGAGGTTACGAAAATTCGACCAAACGTTATTTCTGGAAAAAGTCATTTCGGACTAATGATAGTTAACCACCATTTCGAACAAAAAATCGGAAATCGGTTCACAAATATCGGAGTTATCCCGTAACATACATATCTTAACCTGGTGACACCTGGTAGAAAGCGACACGACTGTCCATAACATTACTGCTTAGCGGCAGAAATAAGTATTTAATAACAAAATAATGACAGTACTTCCCTGGACGAACTCTTTCGCAAAGAGCTCTACTGCTGCTAAATTGAATTGAGAACCTCCTCCTTTTTTTGAAGTAGGTCAAAAACCGCTAACCGAAGTTTTAGTGCGTCCAAAATTTGACAAAAAAAATGCAAAACGTAGGTATGGTAAAGTACTCAGCGTACTGGTAATTTCTTTTAATACCGATTTGAAGCACATCATAAATTATATCCTACCATCATGAACTATGGAATTGACCACATATACTACAATGTTTAATTTGAAAAAAAAAATCCATAGTCTTTTGAAGAAGATGGAGAAGTCGTGTGCCTGATGTTAAACGAAACGCCTGTCCATAACAGTTGAAGTGCTACTCACAGCTTTAAATCGGAAAGATCTGAGGAACATTGCCACTGCACCTGTCACCGTGAGACAATGCCAGTAATAATATTTTTATATTTATTTTTCTAGTGAGTTCAGTAAATTCGGTTCAATTTATACACCGTTCTGCTGCTTTGTGCACCATAAACTGCCCTTCATCTATAACTCCGTAATAATTTATAAAGTTACCTGAAAGAGATCGCGATAAGGCCGCCCATTGTACCTTTAACTACGTTTTACATAGTCATTGTTTTTGTATTGTGTGCAATAAAGCTTATTCTATTCTACGTTGGAAGAGAAAATTAAGGTGTTTTTAAAAACGGTTGACTAAAATACAATGAAAATCAATGTATAAAACATATGTATTTATACCATAAATAAAGTACTTAATATCAAGCATATATTTTCTTCTTTTTGTCAGAAAAACCTAACAATTATATAAATACATTTATCCCAAAATTTAGACTTCGCTACTTGTGCCTTTCTTTTCTCCGAAGGCAGTATTATCATTTAGGATATACAGAAATAATACAACTACAAAAAAAAAATGAATACTATCTGGCTGGAATGGTAAATGGGATGATATAGTTGCAATATCGTGAATGACACTGCCCCAACCATCCTCTTTCCCCTACCGTAAACAACAGTCCAGCCAAAGGCTATTAATAGCATAGGCATTGACAAATCTCATCACTTTAAAACGCCCTCTGTCGGAATGTACGTCAAAGACCGTTTCGCAATTGTATTACGAACCGGCAAATAGGCTCTGATGTTAATTAACTCCAATCAGGCTATGACTGTATGGAATTTACTGTGGAGGCTCAAATAACATTATCTAGATATTATAGTTCCACTTAAAATGCCTTAGCTATGACCTGTGCCTAGTTAATTAGGATTAAAACTTGTCAATTTATGTCTCAGGTTGACGGGAGCATTGGCAATCCCTTTCAGATCTTTGCGATTTAAAGCTCTGTGTGGCACTGCAACTGCCGCACTCTAACTTTTAGTAGTGTTAGAGCAGCTCCTTGTGAAAGAAATCGTCTCTGGGAAGTAGTGCGACAAGTACTGCCATCTTACCTATTTTTGCCGCCAAGCAGCAGTGTGAGCATTACTGCGTTCCGATTCTGAAGAGTACATAAGATGAAATTACAGATACATGGGACTTTTCAACGTACTGTCTCAGGATGAAGGGCATAGTGGCAGTACCCTTCAGATTCATGCGATTTAAAGCTTCGAGTGTCGCTGTACCTGCTATGGACAGTCATGTAGTTTACCATCAGGCTTCATTGTCTCGTCACTTTGTATCATAAAAAACAATGAGTGTATCATTGTAAATACACTTAACGCAAGAGGAAAGAAAAAATATACATTTTTCTGTATTCTGGCTGGCAAGGGTTTCTTTTCAGACACCTAAGCTCATGGCCGTTGAGTAATAGTGATAGAAAGGACGCTCAGTCCACATGAATTTATTGTAGAAGTATAACAGGGAAAAGGCGAAGTACGGGAGCAAAGAAGGACAAGTAAAGTAAAGGCCCAAAGGCCTGTATTCGTATTAATGCTGCTCATAAGCATTTAGGTTTACATGATAGGAGGATACGGTCTTTCCTCTCCGAGATTTTTGGTGAGAGTAGCGACGGAACGAAGCAAAGTAAGAATGACGAGGCTAAAGAATTAGAGAACGATTCAAAATTTGAAAAGCAAGTGGCCAGTCAGAAAAAGGTGATAAAAAGGTGGGGTGATAATAAAAAAGGCCGCATCGTCACAAGCGATCTGGTGGAAATAGGTCCCAATCTCCTGGCCTTTAGTAGCTTCAAAGAAGCGACTATTTAGATTGTTTTCAATATCCGATTATAATTTATTTTCGATTAACCTAAACGACAGAAATGT
Organism: Hyposmocoma kahamanoa; assembly: GCF_003589595.1. NCBI lineage: Eukaryota > Metazoa > Arthropoda > Insecta > Lepidoptera > Cosmopterigidae > Hyposmocoma > Hyposmocoma kahamanoa. The sequence continues at coordinate 18,476,605 of NW_020653726.1, read as the reverse complement.
TCTTACACTCCAAACTGTACACATAACCTTGTATTATAAACTCGCTGATTCACAATGGCTGTTTATTCTTCACAAATTATTAAAGAACTGAAACGCTTTTAAACCTCGGTGGCTGAACAGTTACCATGCTGGACTGCCACGCAGAGGTCTCGCGTTAGATGCCCGGGCCGGGAGAAATATTTGTATGTCCTATATTTATATCTCTCGTGAGTAATTTGTTGTTGTCTATGTGTATGTATCGCACCGTGTTTCCCTAGTGCGGGGCTATTAATGTGTGCGTTAATTTTATTTATATCATCCACAATGACACCCTCTTTAACTCCCATTCCACTAATATTTATTGAACAGTGTTGCCATCTTAAATGATAACCCTGTGCAACAATTCCAAAAGAAATAAATCCAACGAATATTGTATGAAAATAAATAATTAATTAAATTTTTATATAATATCAAGCGACGGGACGAACAGGTCGTGCGCCTGATGGTAAGCTACATGCCTATCCATAACAGTTGCAGTGCCACTCAAAGCTATAAATCGCAAATGTCTGAGGGGTACTGCCGCTCCCATCACCCTGAGACATAAGTTGACAAGTCCCATGTGCCTGTAATTTCACCAGCAACCTTACCCTTCAAAACCGGAACACAATAATGCTAACATTATTGCTTGGCGGCAGAAATAGGTATGTAAACCCTACACTTGTTTTTAAGTTCTTTGTGCAAGCACAATGATAAGAATATTAAGACACGCTCGGTATAAACAATATGTTATATAGAGGGTTGAAACTCGCGTGACTCGGAAAGTGTTACATATGAATATGGATGGCTGTAAGGGGAGGGAAAGGCCAAAGGGAAGATAGATAGATTGTGTGAAAGACGATACGTGTATGAAGGGAGTGAACAAGGTGACGACGGCTGATAGGGATGAATTGAAGAAGAAAATATCTCTTCCTACCGCAAAATGGCGGCTATTTGGTTTCGCAAATTAGAAAAACATTCAGTTTAAATACAAGTTTTAATAAATAAAAATTATTATTCTGCATTGCTAAATAAATACCCTCCGTACTACCAACAAAAACATCTCAAATAAAATGCAGTAATACACCGCAAATCCTGCACTTAAAAAGCACTAATGAAATTTTTGGTGTACTTGGATAAATACGATAATATTCCATTTGAGTGGTTCTAACATTTATCTTGAAATTACTCCTTAAAGTATAGTTTATAAACATTTATATTCAGGGTAAACTTAAAAACGCTACTTACGGTATGTTTTCAATAAATAAACACCAAAATCACCAGCCCAAGCAATAACACACACGATTGTCGTGACGTATTTTTGAAGTTGTTTATTTTTTTTTAAATGACAGACCCAGGCATTAAAAACTATATGGTTTGCTACAGTAGTTACCGAAATAGCAATTAATATTAGTTATTCTACCTGTTATAACTTCGATATCCGATAAATCGGTATAAAATCATCACCGGCACCTCTAGGTGTAGTATGCGTCTACGGCTGCATGTATCGCGTGAGCGGATAGTGATGGGTTGGCCACACTCGGACAAATTTGTATTTTAAAACTCAACCATAAGCGCAGAAGTGTCATACGATAGGTGAATAACTAATTTTATAGTACCGTGATCCTTATTTGTTAAAAACTTTAAAATTGTACTGCTTTAAACTCAGGCACTTGAGTAGCAGTCAGTTTTGTTTCGATAAGCCACAGTCGTTATTTATTAGTGATAAATAACTTTTTTTTATAACACCAAGTGACAAGACGAGTAGGACAACGATCTTAGGGGCACTAACTTCGCCCATCACACTGAGAAATAACTTGATAAGTCCCATGCGCTTGTAATTTCACCAGCATTCTTACCCTTCCAAACCGGAATGCAGCAATTTAAACATTACTTAACGGTAGAAATGTACACCAATCGCAAAAAAACTAATAACTGTACAATAATAACATAACCAATATCATCATCATTATGGCGGCCGTTTTGTTATCCAATCTTGGATGTAGCCTTCTTCCCTCTTTTCCCACTCTTGGCGGCCTTGTGCCGGTCCATCCAGCACTGCGGTACCCTCTCCCGTACCCTCTGGTATCCGCTCTGGGTCTCCACTTAGCTACTCGCCATGCCCAGCGCTTCTCGTCCATTCTCGCAATGTGCCCCGCTTACCTACGCCCACGCCCACCTTTTCTTCAATAACATAATAAGGTTCATAATTAAAGTATTTGCATTTGAAATACGTTTACGTTGTTAGTAACATGACATTAAATAAAGAAACATATAGCAAATGTGTTCAATGTAGAAGAAAATCAAATATCTGTCACAGAAATGTTGTACATTTGCCTCATCTAGATAAAGTTAGAACATTTTATCTAGGTCTCTGCCCTATGGCGTCGTGTCCAGGCACTTTTAGATGAGTAAACACAAATACATGCACACGTATATGAAATTTCGTAGTTGTAAACTTTGACAAAATTGTCGGTTGCATTTATTAAACTGGAAATGATATATGAGTTACGTTACCTTTGACAAACAAAACTTGATGCTACGAAGAAAAAATTACATATTAGTCGACCAGACATATGATAAATATTTTATCAAACAGCTTTATTTGTTAGTTACTTCTACGGTGCATTTCATTGTGATTCAGAAGTTCAAACTGAAAATGTGCCAACGGTTTATAGATGATTTTTTTTAGCCGTAGAGGTCCTTGTGAAAGAGTTCGTCCAGGGTAGTACTGCCACCTTACCTCTTCCTCGCCAAACAGTAATGTCAGCTTTGCTGTGTTCCGGTTTTGAAGGGTCATTACATTACAAATCATTGTTAAAAAAATTCTTTAGCATCTTCAAGTGTCATAAGTTCAAGGTTAAATAAAATAAATTCAATATGTTTTTCCAATTACACTCAAGCCCAGTCTGGAAATAAATAAATGCATGGCATGGTAACCGTTCGGCCACGGAGGCAGTTAATAATAATAATAAAATCATATTGAAAAGTAACTCAAAGGACTAATTAGTATATAACCTGACTTATGTCTATAACTGGCGGTTTCTTAACGTTGAGCGACATCTAGTCGCCAAAAAAAGATAGATAGGTCCACACATAGGATAGATAGGTCTACGTATATATAAGTCCACATTAAGTTAGTTTACGTAAGTTCAAATGTATCAATTCGCCTGATTTGCAATAAACGATTAATTTATTAAAAAAATATATATATATACATATATTTATTTAAAAAAAAGCACCTACATAATTTCTTCTCGAAAGTGGTAAAACTGACAAAAAGTTCCCGATATCAGGGATAGATGGCATGTTTAATATAGTATTCATGCGGTCTGTGATAAAAATAATTTGTGTCCGAATAGCATACTGGTAACATGTATTAAATAAGGCTTAACTTCATGCTTTCTGACCATACCATTATATAAAATAATTTCATCTGAACTTTCGTCATGTCACAAACCACCATTCAGGTTCTATTAAGGCTTCTCTAGTATATCTTGGTATATTAATACACCGAATTTATTTTGTTCAATTATGTAAAAAAAACTTCAAACTGTAATATCTTTAATTCCAGTTTTCTCAAAATGGTGAACCCAAAACTAAATTTGTTCAGGAATTTTAACTCTATATTTTCACATATTTTTCATAAACAGACGCATAGGAAATTATGCCAAACATATTATAAGGGATATCGAGTTCTTAGGTTTTCGCGATTGTTACACATAGGAAATGAAACTATTTTTCCGGATTTAAATCGCGTATATTTGTTTTTTCAAACAAACCGACGTTTCGGGCCCTTTACAGGTTTGTTTGAAAAAACAAATATACGCGATTTAAATCCGGAAAAATAGTTTCATTTCCTATATTGTAAGGGAGTTCGCCATTGTTCTTTCATGTACATATAAATTGTTTCATATAGTTACAGCACATTTGATAAAAACACTTTTGACAAATGATGACTTGTGGCTTTTTTATACCGAGGATACGACGTTATTGGCACTCACTGTGCCACAAGATGGCTGTCTGTCGCGCGCGGCAGACCGAGTGGTGGCGGGATGGCCTGGAAACATTCTTAAATGAACGCTATGGACAGAGTGAATTAGAAGTCCGAGGGTAGAGTCCCACAGGGCGACATTGCAGAATAAAAAAAAAGGTTAAACAAATGCCAGCAGTAAATGGGCATCACCTTAAATTCCATTACTCGTTCAGTCCGCTGGCTTTTATCAGCTTTTACGTTTGAAAAATCTCATTTATCTGTCTCGTAAAAGTTTCAGTAGTTAAAATTAAGACTGACGTTGAAAAATTGAATCTGTAATGAGCCTATCGGTAGCTGATAATTGGCTCCTAGGATTTCAATAGGGGTACATGATCTGGTTTGATAGATTAGCAGCGATGGCGGGAGAAAGGATCTCGTGGTAGTCATTTTTGGGTTGTAAGCATTTACTGTTCAACATTAAGTTAGGATATGTTTTAGGTATAATACTTTGTCCAGCTCAAAAAATACGCATCTATAACGAGATTTCAGATGGTATTCAAAATTTTTCATTTACTAAGTTTAAAATGGTAGTGAAACAAAAACATTACACTAAAGGTTAAAATCAACTTTTGCGTACTTGTATGACATGACAAAATCCATGACAGGGACGTTAACTCCTTCAAATTGTCTTGATTTATGATATTTGAAATTGATTTATGAATAGCGACTCGTTAAATTTCTTTATCAACAAAACAGAATTCGTAATGACGAATGAGTATTAAAATCTCAATTTTTAAATGAGATACGTAATATTCGACGACATATTCGGTCGAATTCAGGGATTCAGGTTCCAGAATAGGCGAACGATACGTGCCGTATCAGGCTGCACCGCTTTCAGCCACCCGCTACAGAAATTACAACACACAGAAAGAGCCTTAACTTATTCGCGAAGCTGGATTTAACTCTTCTGCAAACCATAGAATCGGGATTATTATTATTGAAGTAAATTTATGATCGTATTATCCTTTAGGTTAAAAAAACAATAGAAAACAAATTGATTGAATGACATTTATGATTTGTTTATGTAAAGTAGAAGGCAAACCAGCAGACAAGAGACGTGATGGGAGGTGGTCGACGTCACCAATGCACATTTGCGATATCAGATGAGCTGCCTAAGCGTTACCAGCCATTAAGAGCACTATTCACTCGATTTTTGAAGAACCCATGTCAATTAAATGAAAAGCAAGTAAATATCAACCGTTCATCATTCATTATCGTTCATGCATCATTCGGTCATTATTCGTTCATCATTCATCATTCATTCATAGCGTAAACGAAATAATTTCAGGAGAGAGCTTATTGTGGAATAGGTTCTCTCCTGAACTTAGAAGATCCACATCTTGCTGGGATCTTGCAGGAGGAAGTAAAGAATGTGATGCCCAAATTGGGGAATTTTGTTACTGTTGTAAATTTATTTGTTTGTTTTGAGAGTAAAAGGTAAGTATTCACCTTAACATCACCTGATAGTTTCTGACGATGTGTTCATGGGTTTTATCGAAGAAATACCTTGAAAGTACTGTTTCAGTCACTCTAAAAGAAAGCAGTATACTTGAACCATACAATGTATAACAATAATAATTATGTATCATGTTCTTGACGCTAACAACTCTGACATCATGCTTTTACAACTATAACACACCAAGGCAATGTTATTTCAAAATAGTTCATATTATAATTGCCGTAAAGATGAATCTCCTCGGATCAATAGGCTTGACCTGTCCGGAGATAATAAAAAGTTGAATGATGCTACGCGCCCTATCGGAAAATAGAAGAGGATCTTTAGTTCCGACTCGACGATAACAATGTCCTTGTACTTGTGAAAAGAAAAGTGCGAAAGCAAATTTTTATTTGTATATATAAAAGATACAGGCTATTGAGTTAGTAACTGCAAACCTTAAATACGATGTTTGTTATACGTAATAAGCAGGTAATAGTTTTGCCAGAAGCACATAAATTGCTTAGTCGCGAAATGGGAAATTATTTATTAATGTTCATTTTCCAAATTGATATAGAATCCTAGATCTCGTCATCCAGTGCCCACAGTACAAGCCGTTTGGTCACCGTCGTCATCAAAAATGTTATTGCAAAACTAAATTGTATTTATTAAGTTACATTTTTATTTAAATACGCAACAAAAATTTACGTGTATTAGACTAAAGAAAACAATATACTAAATAATATGTTTAATACAAAAAAAATAAAAAAAAATTAGTAATTTAACCGTTATGGATGGTTAAATTTGTTTTTGACGATAGCTGCCAGCCTTCTTGTGACCGATGGCTTTAACTTGGCAAATTTAAATCTCTTTGGCTAAGAAATTTTTCTGTGGCCTCCTGAAGTCTGTAATTACCCCTTATGAAAGAGTTTGTCTAGGGAATTACTGCCACATTACTTATTTCTGCCGCCAAGTAATAATGTGAGTGTTACTGGCTTCCAAGTACATAGAAGTTGGATGATGGACGCAATGGTAGTGCCCGTCTGATCTTCCGAGTTTGAAGTTCTGTGTGGCACTGCAATGGTTATGATTATTTATGCCGCTTACCAATAGACGCACGACTTGTTTGTCCCTTCACATGGTATAATATAAGTACAGAGTACTAAAAAAACTGACCTCAATAGTACGTGGAATTACATACAATTACCAAGTTTTATTGAAATCGGTTACCGGGAAGTGCGCAAACGCGGATTCATCCCCTAGTTCGCCACTATACGGGACTTGACACAGGAGATAATAAAAATCGGTTCTCACTACTCAAGGAATATTGAGAGACAAAAACGCTTGAATTAAAAAATAACAAAATCAACCATTAAAATAATTGCTCGTTATACTAAAATTTAGGCACTATTTATAAAAATGTATCTTCATGCGTGAACAGCCACCCTTAGAGTTGGATGATTTTCTTCAAAATTAGATAGATAGATAGATAAACACTTTATTCACTGATATAACACAAATACAGATTTAGCATAAAAGAAAAAACAAAACATGATTGTCATAGCAGTGAAACGGCGCTGACTCGGCGGTTTTCAGTCAGAACCAACGAGAGGGATTAAGTTATTAGAAAGCAAAAATATACGACGACTTTGAGTAAAGTTATACATTGACAATAATAATATACATAGTAAAGTGTAAGTAGTGCATTTAAAATAACCTGCTTGACATATAAGTGCATGAGCAAATGTGAATATAATTACAGCTGTAGGTGTAAGTTATGACTGTAAAGAGGATTTAATGTTGTGTAATGTAATTAGTATTATAATATAATTATACACATAATAAGAATAGATCAAAGCAACAACAAAATTCGATTCTAGACAGACTACGTTAAAGAATAAAAACACACTACACAGATTTTTGAAGTGAGAGTAGGTGTTGCCGGTACAGTGCTTTGAATTTGGGTTTGGATGTCTCGTTGCGTATAGGTGGTGGAATATTATTCCAGCACTTTGAGGCCGAGTATTTGAAACTACCTCGAAAAGCTGTAGTTCTATGTTGTGGTACCATAAGAACACAAGATCGGACAGATCGCTCTCTGTAGCGTACATTAACACTAGATGACCACATTAGTTTATCATAAAGATATTCAGGTGTTCTAGTTTTTACTATATCGAATAAAAGTCCTGCATACAGGAGTTTTTGACGAGACCCGATATTTAGTAGATTTGCAGCGTTGAGATAAGGAGTGACGTGAATACGAGGGGGTATAAAAAAACAGAATCTGGCACATGCATTTTGGACACACTGCAGAAGTTTGTCTGTTTTAGATAAAATGCATGGACCATACGACGTGATACAATAGTTGATCTTAGATAATATCAATGCTTCACATAGAGAAATACGCAAATCAACACTGAGAAACGGTCGAATACCGTAGATCACTTTTAACCTATAGAAGCAACTGCGAACAAGTTCGGCCTCATGAGTGTCAAATTGAAGATGACCGTCCATAATTATACCCAAATTTCGGGCCTCCGGAACCTGAGCAATCTTCTCACCATTAATTGAAAGAACTGGCGCATGTGACTGGATGTTTCTCACTTGTTTACAAGATCCTAGAATCAAAAGCTGAGATTTAATTGGATTCAACGAAGAAGGAAATTAAATGGGACCACTATGGAGGTACCCTCTTTCCAACAAAAAAAGAATTATAAATTGGTTCACAAATACCGGAGTTATCGCGTAACATACATACAAAAAAATACAGTCGAACTGAGAACCTCCTCCTTTTTTGAAGCCGTTTTCAGATTTGTTGCCTGCTTTTGCAGAATATAGTAATAGTAATTTTGCGCGGGAAGTAATGTTTTCCACCATTCTGCATTCTAACACTATGCGGGTGTCATGTTCGTTCCGTCTTCGAACCTGCAAGATGTAATGGTCTGGAAATGGACTGGCATCATCTCCCTTCTGGAGATTTTCCTTTGTGCTATGACATGGGTTCTTCAAAAATCGAGTGAACAGGGCTCTCAAAGAGTGGCAACGCATAAGCAGCTTTTCGGGTGTTGCTGATGTCCATGAGAGACGATAACCACCTCCCATCAAGTGGCTCGTTTTCAAAACAGCTGTTTTACTGAAGAGATCTTTGTTTGCTGTTGTTTATGAAATCTTGTGCTGGTTGTAAAAAATCTTCTATCTCATTTTTTATTTAGTTAGAAATACAAGTACCATTTCACGGTACATAATAATGTCTGCTACCTAACACCGGTCAGAGGTTTTAAGTTAAATGTTAAAAGTTTCCTTATCCTAACATAATTTAGTTCAGCCTTAATTAAAAGTTAGTATGATTAAAAATTCTGCCAAACGAAAAACGTTCAGAGCTTAAACTAACACAAGCAAAACTCTAAATTAGAATAAAATTTTCATTAAAGTAATAAAACAAACAAACTGATCAGTTAAAAATAGCAAGATTATACGAACTTGTATGAAAAGTCTAAAGCTATTGCAGAAATCGAAAAAGGTATACCAGGAGCGTAACTGGTGTAGTTCCGTAGTCTCTGCTTTCCCCAGTCGCAGGCAGGCGTAATATTGTATATGTGGTAAGGTAACAAAAAGCGTAATTAAAAATCTCGTTTATTATTTACGTAATCTAAAAATGAATATTCATAAAAACTTTACGGTTTAATTTTGCCAGTTAATAAATATTAGTTTAATAATAACATTTATGAGTTAAATTTTACTATTGTAATAACATTTATTACACCATCAGTGGACTGTTGTTATAAAGTTTATCTTGTCAAGAAAATCTAGACAATATTGTTATCCACCAACATGGCGGCCAGTTGTGCCCATCTTTTGTTTGTCTCTGTATTTTATTAATTGTATTGTACTGTATTGCGTTGTGCCGGTATGTATAAAACATTACTTTATAATTGCGTTACGAAACCTTTCTAAATTCGTGTGTATTTATTCAATTTGTTCTATCAGTTTAGCTAATCAAAAGGGAAATGTTGCCCTTTTGGGCACCATGCTCCAATGTGCAGCCGTTAACTAAATTATATATAACCTAGAAAAGTTAATGATAAAAATACCTTTCGATTGTAATGAATGCTTTGATGTTTTACTACCATGGTATTCATTAATGTTTTTCGAATTACACAAGGCCACGTAGCATGGCTAAGTATGATAGTCGCGACGCGCGCGATAAAATTGAAATAAGCGCGCTTATTGCTGCGCACAGCATCGATGTTTTTGTTGTTCACAGCAGTGAACGGGCGACCATCACGAAATTCATCACAGAGATTCACACGACCGCGTTTGAATTCTGCAAACCAGCTATAATTAGTCATCTTGCATGGTGCTTCATCGCCAAAAACAGTTTGAAGCCGCCGAGCTGTTAAATTACACTTAAAGTCGTAGAAAATCATACTACGAAAATTTTCACGAGTTAAATCCATGGTGATGTAGACAACCAATTTCTAAAATGACGCCACAATGTAAAAACAAGTGACAGTCAGATGAAACAAACTGTATTCTACAGCCAAAGAGTTTCATTTTCAAATGTTGTAATTACTTTTTAAATGTTGTTCATGTAAGTGGCCAGTTCCGGAAACTTATAGTGCGACCTATGTATTAGCATAGATTTGTTCTTTCGTAAGCCACATTACACAAACAATGACCTGAATTCCGTTACACTACGTCTGAAGTGATAACTGTCTTCAACATATCCATATTTATTTCAATTATTAATCTATAATATATGTTAATATATTCAAATTCATTCGTGTTTCATAATTTTTATTCATCAATTACCCTTAGCGTCCCCAATATCAACGTTCACCATTCGTACCAAATCATGCCTCTAAAAAGGAAGAAACTTTTCACAGCACTTTTATAACGAACTGTACAGCCGACTCAATCCGAGCACGACCGAATCCCCCCGAGTGTTCGGACGAGTTTCGGCAACCGGAGGCCGAATCCGACAAATGTAATGCGTCGCTCGAACGGATTATGTATTTTATTCGAAATCTCTTACCGATGTTTTCTGTGTAATTGTGGATTACTGCTGCTCATGTTTTCATTTGTGCGGAAAAATCTTTTTTACAGCTGTAATGGAGGCAATCGTGTCATTTTTAGGGTTTTATTGCAGTATCTATATTGATTTGTACCTACACAGTACAATAAATTGAATAATAGGTGTACAACACTGTATAGATTAGGCATTGTACAGTCTGTCTGTAGATACAAATTCAGGCAAGTGGAGCCGTCTGCTCGCATCAGGGGTTCAGTCAGGACTGCCTTCGTCGTCTTTTGACCAAAAGAAAGTCGGTATAATTTTGAATTCCTGCCCGTATAGTGAGTCTGTTTTTGTGACCAGTCTGTCCGCTGGTCATTCATGGAAGCTGACTGCGACAGGCATATTGTCCGTTAATTTGGCAATGGAAACCGCTTTAATGACCTGAAGTGTCTAATTTAGACGAGTCTAATCATACTTCATACGTTAAAATCAGTTCAATATTTCGGACTCTGTCGGGAAAGAAATTGACATACATATATACCTATATTGCTGCAACCACAATCCTCCTTCAGTCATATTCACTTAAAGCAGTGCTATTGTTCATACTCAAGACATAGTTCTCGCTGTTTGTCTGCTGACATCCAAAAGATACATGTTAAACTTTTTGGATGTAACTTAATTGTTTCATATTACGATAATAAGTACAAAATCTCACGCAATCCGGCTGCATTATGTTGTTTATAAAAGCCTTTTCCACGAATTGCATTTACCCTTCGCGCACTTTTCCCATCAGGGTAGGCAGAGACTATATTATACCAAATAATGGGACGAACAAGGTTAAGTCCATAGTAGTTGCAGTGACACTGAGAGTTTTAAATCGTAAAGATCTGAGGCGCACTGCCACTGAAATTTGATATAAAAAAAGTCAACATATGACTTTCTGGAGTACATTATTTTATGCAAGGGGTTTTTCAAATAAATGTATAAGTTGAGGACTATATTCTTGTAGTCCTTTATTTTCCTTACAAATTCCCAAACACGCTCAAAGATCTGATAAGCCCCAACTTAACAATTCATTACCATCAAACTTACCTCTTAGATGCACGAGCCAAATGTTTTCTACACGAGACAGGGGAGTTAATAATTCCCTCTATAACCCTCGCAAGTTGGTTACCTCTGTGACCTGAACCGTGTTACGAATTCTACACTTTAGGTAAGCTTAAATATTTGCCCGGGGAAATGAATTTGCTGTATCGCTTTGTGGGTGCTTTTTGGTGAATCCTTGACAACGTTCATTAATCACATTATTTAATCATTTAATCATCATTATCGTCAACTTAATACAAGTCTCACATCACGCTGTCTAAATGCGGTTTGGTGGCATCAGACGTTTTCGAAGGATTCTGAATCTTTTCAGTTTTGGTAAAATTACAGGCACATGTGACTTTTCAACTTAAATCTCAGGGTGACGGGCGCAGAGTCAGTGCCCATCAGATGTTTGCGAAGCTCTAAGTGATAATGCAACTGTTATGTACAGGTGTGTCGCTTATCACCAGGCTCACAACCCGTTCGTCTCGCCACTTGGTGTCATAAAAAAGGTATCATCGCGTTATTTTCGTTCATCTTTAACTGCTAAAACTTTGACATTAGAGTTATGTAGATACATGATGCCGTAAGGATTCGAATCAGCGACAGTTTTATTGAGAAAGTAAGGAGGATTTTTCTCCGCACGACATATGCAATGGCAGTGCCCCTTAGATGTTTGTGATTTAGAACTCCAAGCGGCACAGCAACAATAAGACATATCGCTTGCCACCAGGGGCACGACTTGTTCTGACGTTCGATATCATAAAAAAACCTAACCTGATCTCGTAACTCTGCAATTAAACTGTAAAAATAAAATAAAATCCACAAATATTTAATAAACTTTATGCAGATAGCGCGACAAATATATACAAAACACAATGTAGGTACCACATACGTATTCTGATGATCGCATTTCATGCAATTCTAAATAAAAAAAAATCGGAATTATTGCTATGCTTACTGAGAGAAAATTTAAAGTAAATCACAATTTTCCACCGTTTCCGTTTCGCATAAGAGCCATTTTCTTTTACCTCGCCCGCCTTTGTGCCAATTGCCTACAAAGCCTCTTTAAATAGTTTTTGAAACTTTTACTCCCCTTTCTTATTTACACAGGCAACCTTCGGAGTTCGGTACTTTCTGTAAAGCTTCGTCTACCCTCGATGCGCTTTGCTCGAGGGAGTATCGAATAGAGATGACCTAAATACCTTGGGACATTTTTAAACTCGCACATTCCCAATATTCGGTACTTAAATTTTACTTTGTAAGGTTTATTTTGTAATTAATTTGTACTAAAAAATTACAGTAAATTAAAAAGTGACAACAGATAAGTTTTTTTTGTAATTCTAAGTGACAGGGTGAACAAGTCGTGGCTGGTGTTAAGCGACATGCCTGTCCATAGCAATCGCTGTGCCAAAGATTTGAGCAAACATCTGAGCACATATTCGACAGGGGGTGACTCTCCTACATACCAACTGGGTACCTTAGATTCAATGGACCAGCGAGCCAAGAGGCTTACAGGTGACTCGGATGTAGTTGAGGCAGAGCTGCAGAGTCTTGAACACCACCGCAAAGTTGCCTGCTTTTCGGTATTGTACAGGATATAATCACGCAAAGCGTGAGACGGAATCGCACGAATTAATTTCGCTTTCCCCTTTCCATTATCGGGGGACCAGACCTAAGCTGGAGTTCCAGCCCATGTTGTGGATATTCCAAGAAGTCGCACGAAATGTTTCGCTTCCACATTTATATGGCGAACGGCTATAGAGTGGAATTCCCTGCCTGCAGACTTGGACCTTTTCAAGACGAGAGTGAATATTTAAGTGTGTATGCTCTATTGTCGACTTCATTGTCACTCTCCATCAGGTGAGATGGAAGTCAAACGCGCCTTTATTTTTTAATAAAAAACGACTTGTTTGGTTCGTCCTTTGACTTGGTAAACATAATTAAAAAATATCCAATTTATATTTAATAAAGCTCCCTTACTTGAGTGTGGACAAATATCTTATAATTTGCTTGGAACGTAAGTAAAGTATGTAGTCACAGATAATGGAAGAAGTACAACAGTAGCAGCTATTAGATAGAGACAACTCTATAACGGACTATTTGTGAAAAACAGCAAATAACAGGGCTTTGCAAGTGATAGGAGAACTGGAGTGCTCACCGTCACTTGACAACACGGCTCGCTTCATTTCCGTTAAAACCCACTTTGGCGGAAACTTTCACATTGTTAAGTTGCCGGACTGACTGCGTTTTCGGATACTTTGACACGGTTTTAGGATTAACATTTTCAATTTTCGAATAAATAAATTAGATTATAAAATATTGTTTGCTATTTGTTGGGAGCAATTCTTCCTAGAGTGGAAATGCTCTCCGACTCAGTGGAAACATTACGTAACATAATAAATACTCTTTCTATAGTTTGTACATAGTGTGCTTTTAAACTGTGACAGTATGGGGAGATCTGAAACCATAAAAGATACAAGGAAACTATCTTACGAACAATGAAGTAGTTTTTTGTGAAATCAAGTTTTACACTTGCGACTGGGTTTTTCTGAATTTATTTGTGAAATTTTATAGTATTTGAAATAAACTGGTTCCAGCTTCGTCGGTCGGGAGAAATATTTGTATGGCCTACACTTATTTCTCTCGTGAATTTAGGTGTAATCTGTAGTTTTCTATGAGTGTGTGTCCATGGCACCCGCGATACAGAATTTCCCTAGCGCAGGACTGTAACCTACATACAACTGCAAAGCAATTTAATGATGTACTTGAAATTCCCAATCCGTACTCGTCTCGCGAATTAAGTCTCGGCAATTGCAAGCCCTCCCAAATTGAGCCGAAGCCAATATCTACCAGTTTTGAAATTACAACCACATAGGACTTGTTAACTTAGGGTGACCGATACAGTGGCAGTGCAACTCAGATTTTTGCGATTTAAGCTCGGAGTGGCACTGCAACTGCTATGGACAGTCGTGTCGCTTACAGCCAGGTCTAATAATCAAAAAGTGGAAATTTTAGTTGTTGACATTTTGTAGAACATGTGCAAATGTGTGTAGGTAAATGTTAATAAAGACACGTGAAAACACGATTATTATTATTATTAAAAATGGTTATTTTAAAACAAAGAGGGTCTCGGGTCATAATGGCCTGGTACTTTGAAAGGATTGTATGGGAACATGGAAACAACGCTTAATAAGCAAAGGCTTATAAGCAAATAAGCAAAGTATAAAGTACTTCCTAGTATTCATTAGGCCGCTTCGAGAGTGTTCTGGTCTGTTAGTGAAAAACAATTCAGATCCAAACTCATTAAAACTAAATCCTGGAACGAGTACAAATCAATAGCAGTGTATTAGAACAAAATATAAATAAATCAAATAAATAAAAAATCATATCGAGTTTTTAGGCTTTCACGAATATTATACACTAGACGGTATCCGCGACTTCGTCTGCGTAGAGCTTCTAGTAGCCCACTTTACTTTACCAATTTTCATAGTTTTATTTATATTTCGATCATTGACTTTTGTAAGTCAATGATTTCGATACAAAATGTCATCCCTATTTAACCCCCTCATATCATTTATTGCTTTATGTGGTGCAAAAGGTCTTAAAGGTATTATTACATTCCAACATAAACCCTGTAAGGGCACTGCAATTAACTTACTTCACTATACTAATAGGTACACATAAATTCATGTCAACTTCCTATACTACACACATAATATCATGTACTTTTATTATCGAAATACTCTTTTAGGTCATAGAAACAGTTCGATAGCAAGTAACTTTTCAGAGCATTTGCAAACACGTAATTATTTTCAATGTTTCTTAATCTAAAAGGTATTTTGTTATAGACTCTTATTGCCATATTGTGTGTACCCGAGCTGACCATTACTAAACTTGTATTGTGTATATTTGTAGTCTTCTTTCTTCTTCCTCGTTCTTCTCGTCTTCCTTCGTTCTTCTTCTGTGGCCCATCTATCTCTGTACCAAAATTAATCAAAATACCAATTCAAAAGTTAATTTTTTCTAATTGTCCGATCTTCATTAATTATAATGAGAATTTTATAATTAGACGTAATATGGCTCTTAGCGTTTCGGGATTGTTACGCCAGCTAAGCCACAGAACGAACCATCGGACCTCACGAATTCCCGTGGCATAGCATAGAGTCTGGCACGGTTTTCTAGGAGACGTTTTTTCTAAGATTTTTTCTATTAATTAGAACAAACTAGTGGAGTAATTTCATAAAAATAATTGAATATCGTTGAATATCGTTTTGAAACATCCTAACATTCAGTAAAACTTAACCATAAAACACTAGTTATTATTCGAACATTTACCAAACCCTTAATATCCAACATTTTACCTTTTTTAAGACTACCGTGAAACCAAAAGGGCATTACACAATTTCCACTTACTTGTACAGGTAGTTACTATGTACTGACATATTATGTGAAATTAATTAAAGTCGGCAAATGACAGCAATGTGGATATATCAAAGAACCTTTGACCAGTCACTTATATCGCATTCAATGAAAGAGAATAATGTCTGACTGCATTCGTCGACGGAGCTACCAAAAAGTTCTCGTATTATTTAGACTTTGACCGATGTCGCGTACAATCCCGGAGTCCGGGACCCTCCCACTTCCCGTCCTTTGTAGGGTTGTCGATGGGCGTATATTTATTTATGACGTTCATATTAAGATATCTAACAATCAACTAATTATTGTGGACAGCGACTTAGACAACTGCCATGAGTTTATGTGTGGTAATGGGCAATTATATCATTTACATTTTTTTGTGATTCTAAATGAAGGGACGAACAAGTCGTGTCGTCGTCATTAAATCACAAAGATCTAAATTGCATTGCCAATACGCCAGTTACTCTGAGACATAAGTTGACAAATCTTTTGTGCCTGTAATTTCATCACCACGCTTACCCTTGAAAACCGGATCGCAGTAATGCTCACATTACTGCTTGACGGCAGAAATAGTTAAGATGGCTGTACTTCCCTAAACGAACTTTTACACAAGGAGCTTTACTGCTACGTAATATAATATCTATAACACCCAGAATAGAATCAATTTAGAAAAGTAAATTTCCCAGATAGGTCTTACCGGGACCCGAACCCAGTAACTTTTCTTTTGGCACCCATAAAGTATTGTGCTACTACGATCATCGAAGTGCTTTTCGTGTGACTTTTCTTGTTTGCTTCTGTAATTTCGCTATTAAAGTTGGCTATTAAAATTAGTTTCTCAATAAAAATTACATAAAAGTGAACCTTGTACATATGAGCAGAAGTCTTTATCGATGCCTGTATTATATACCTATTTTAAATAACCAATTTCAAGTAATAAAAATGGAACTAAATTAATTTGCTGTTCCACGAACACCTTGAAGGTCAAATGGTCCACCCTTCCTCCGCATAAATTTAATAAAATATATGGTCACTACGGTCACAAATTAACTACATAAAAAACATTTAATACAAGCGCTATTTTGTACTATTTAACCTTCATTGGGTTCACAGAGACGCAAATTAATTTACTTCCATTTTTATTAATGTGAAAATAACCCCTGATTAATTTCTAACTGTAACAGTGGCTAGGCGTTCACATAACTCGATTACCACCGGCTTGCCTAAAATTTACTACGTATTGTCAATAGACTGTACTAGACAGCGTGCATACCCCATCACTTAAAAACTTCTATTCAAAATATTCAATAATCAACGCGTAGTCACCTGTCCTTGATAATATAGAGTATGATGGATCTCGGTCAATCACAGCGCGTGGTCCGCCCAGCAAGCCGGTCGGATCCCGGCTTTCTATCATAAAACTTACGAGCCCATATCAAAATACATGCGCACATTCGCAAAAGTCCGCTTTAAAACAAGTAGAATAAGACCTAACAATGGCAGCCGAAAACTCAAAAACCACCGGTTTTTGTCGACTAGCGTTCACATAAATTAAAAGGTTTAAATTCGTACTGAAATGCTGAAACTTTTTAGTTTTTCATTATAACAAATAAAATTAGAATTATGATTTTTTCTTTCTTAAAAACATTCTTTAAATCGCTCTCCTGTAATATTTACCAAACGCACGTTACACGTTGTATCTTTCCAACGTCGACTTAATCAGTGAAATTAAGGGTACTAGTATATTGTGTACTAGAAAGTATAGAAATTTACTAAATATATAAACGACTACATTCGTATAATTATTAATACAAAGATCGGACACACAAAAAAATCCTTGGATCCAGCCGGATTCGAATCGGCGTCAACAAACCGTGCCAGACGCTATGCCAACTAAGCCACGGAACGAACCAGCGGTCTTCACGAATTTTCTATGTGCTAGTTGTCGGATCTTTTGTATTTGGTTTTCAACGACTTTTTAGCCATAGCGCCATCTATGAGAAATCTATGAAAGTATTTCGTCACCCAGTTAGATTAGGTTCCAGTTAGGTTAGATTCCATTTAGGTTCGAAGGATTTTTTCCTAAGCGTTCGATCTTTGTATTAATAATTATAACAAACTAGTGGAGTTATTTCACAAAAAATAATTGACTATCAATTCAATACAAATTTAATATAAATAACTGTTATCAAATATTAATTATCAGGTTTTCCTAATTATAATTATTTTGGACTTAACATTCATTATAGCCGGTTATTTTGACTACTGTCAACCCTAACATTCCCCCAGGGGATGGAATTAATCAATTTCACTCATAACTATCCGTCGCCACATATTAACGTGGTTGGAAGTGGACAAAGAATTAATCCGATATTGACTTGTGCAGCACATAGTCTAACTCGATATTTAATTAAACTTGAATTACTTTCAAACTGAATGATCGCTTTCACGACTTTGATATTCCAGTGGTTAACACTGGACGCTAGATGAATAGATCCCGAGTTTGATTCTCGTTAGGACCATTTGGATGACGATTTTTTCTGAATTGGTCCAGTCTGTGTTCTAGGTAGTGCCCAGGAATTACTATCTTTGCTCTGGTACTCGTGGTACAGGGGTATCTTAGTTTAAAACTAAGTAATTGGTATAATTATTTGGCACATTTTAAATCGTCATTTTTGACCAACTTTAAAGAAAGAGGAGGTTCTCAATTGGATTGTATTTTTTGTATGTATTCCATTTGTTTGTTGAAAAGAGGGTACCTCAGTATTGGTTCCATTTAAATTTGAAGATGATATTCCACCTCTAAGGGTGACAAACTAGGAGATGAATCCAGTTTCCGATAACCGACTTCGATAAAACTTGTCAAATAGATGTAATTCTACGAACTTTTGAGGTCGATTTATTTTTTCGTACTCTGTACTGAGTTGACGTCAACGCTAGTGCATGTACATAATGTACAAATTTGCCGAAAATTACTGAACAAAATCGTAAAGTTCTATTAAACGAAGCAGTAAAGTACCTTGTGTAAGAACTTCCTCCAGGGTTACCATAATGCATGGTCAGAATTATTGTACTCTATTTTGTTCTTTGCTTTTAATGTGGTACTAGTTTTGTAAATCGTTAAGGGCCGCCGCGCAGCTACCCCGTGTACCTAACTGTCACGGCAAAGTAGGCTCTATTTATTTAGCTTTTACGTTTTAACTTTCTTTAGCCTACGCACCGACCACGCGGTTGTATTATTCCGAGGAATTTAAACGTTGTTGCCTAGTAATTATAATTCAGATTCGCCATTAATGTACCTGAAAGAGTGGTAACTGGGTCGAAATCTTTCGTGTCGTGTAACTAGGCGCTATGTAGCGGTAAAGCCCCGCGTGACAGACTTTGTCCAAGGAGGTATTGTCACCATACCCGTTTCTGCCGCCAAGCATGTGAGCATTAATGCGTTCCAATTTTGAAGGATAACTTTATGTCTCGCATTGACGGGCGCAGTGGCAATGACCCTCAGATCTTTGCTTAAAACTTTGAGTAGCACTGCAGTGTCGCTTACGATTAATATTCGTCCAGTCGCTTGACATCATAAAAAAAATGTCTTGGAGTACGGTAGTCGGTCCTCATCAGCAAATTACCTGGTTTCCAACTAGAAATTTCCCTGTAGCATGAGTACCACAATAACGTAATTAACTAGGAGGGCAATTGCCCAGGTCACCCAGACAAGAACCAATTAAGCGGAGTTCATTTCCTAAATTGGTCCTACCGGAAATTGTACCTAGCATCTCTTCATTAAGCGCCTATAGTTTTGCGCTCTGGGCTAGCTAGGTCAAAGAGGTTCCAATATCTACTGAAATCTTTGAACCTCAGTTTAATTACAAAATCGTTAAGAGAATCTCTAAGAGATAAGAGTAAAGATATTGATATTCTTCCTCTGGCATCATGGTACATTTATGAAAATATAGTAGTAGTTTTTTGCTTTGTGCTTTAAGAATGCGTAGTAAAGTTCAATTTCACTGTATTTCTTTTTTATTTTAAGTAATATAACAATTATAAATAGTTAACAGAAGGCACCTCGGTCCAAGCAAAATGAAATGTGTTGTGGCAGTAATACCAACTTTGCCAGGGGCTTTACATTGATTCCCCAACTATGGATAAATATCATTTGTAAACACTCAATATTATCTGCCTGCCTAACTACCAATAGGTAAAGTGACACGTCTGTCCTCGGTACTACGGTAACGGTAAATACTCTTTGATAAAATTCGACACAAAAACAGAACACTATCATTTTTGATAGTGTTTTCTTTGGAACTTGTAGTTGCTGTAAATGTTCTTGTCTATAGATTGGAGTCGTTGGGTACAATACAACAACGCTGCTGAATTACATAGTAAATATTATACAATACAAAGCTTGCTTCAACACAAAAAGTTTCCCTCTACTCTAAAATAGGTATGTTGAAACTTTTAGAGTGCGGACGCCAGTTTTATAGGTAGGTAATTGAATTTCCGAGCCCCGCTACAAACAGGAAGTGGTGCCTGCCTTAATATTGCATCCTGTGTGATGAAATTATTATTTCCAATAGCATTATTGAGTTAAAAGTGCCCTCGATACTTTAGGTAGACATGGCTTTATTTGAACTTGTGTCCTCTTTACAATATGGAAGGATAGTTATTTTTGATACAAGTGCAGAAAGTTAGTCATTATTCATGAGTCTCGGGGCATCTTCGTCAAGACACGAGACAAGTGAAAATGACAAATCCGCACGTGTATCAAACGCCGTTTTTACATACATTTGCGAAAAAATTACATTGAAAGTAAAATAAAAAGGCATTA
This sequence comes from Hyposmocoma kahamanoa, assembly GCF_003589595.1. Classification (NCBI taxonomy): domain Eukaryota; kingdom Metazoa; phylum Arthropoda; class Insecta; order Lepidoptera; family Cosmopterigidae; genus Hyposmocoma; species Hyposmocoma kahamanoa. The sequence goes on along the minus strand of NW_020653726.1, from coordinate 18,455,775 downwards.
AAAAAAACTCATTTTATTTCTTTGTCTGATGAAATTTCAGAGTACAATTGCAACTGTTGCCAGTATAGCCTCCGTGGCCAAACGGTTACCATGTGGGACTGCCATAAGTAGAAGTATTTTTATGATATGAAAGTTACAATAATAATATCACTACACAAACCATAGACAATCGCAGAAAAGTAGCCTGCTTGTCGGTTTTCTATTGGATACATTTCGGAGAGTGTGCGCACTTTTCAATTTAGTTCCACCCTCACCATTCCTCCTTCTGTCGACTAGAAGGTCCGGAGCACTCCATTCTTATTTTGTTGATATTCCACCTGTTCGCTCTAAGCGCTTTGCTTCCTCCTTTCTGATGCGTAGGGCAAAGGAATGGAATGCTCTACCAGCATCTATATATCCCGAAAAGTACAATATGGGGCTATTCAAAGCTAGAGTGAATATTTTTTAGGTAAGCGCGTCCCATCGTCGGTCACATTGTCGCTTAACTTTAGGTGAGATTGTGGCCAAGCGTGTGTCTATTATATATTAAAAAAAACATGAAACAAATTACATATTAAGTGAAATTTTATGACTCCAGGAAACTTTTACATAAAAATTATCGAATATTTTTTTTCCTACAATCCTTTAACCCCTCTCCTGAAAAGTAGTCATTTTACAGACGCGTCTGCTTGAAAGTAAAACCACTTAAGCGACATTTTTCACAAAAAACCTCTAAATTACACAGCAGGTAAAACTCAAAAATAAACAACTTTTTTATTAATACAAGTTTATTCTTTTTTTATTATTGAGTTTTACACCCAGTAAGATTCTGATTTTATTACCATAGCTATAAAATGTTGTGGCTTTTTGTGGAAAATATCACCTTTAGCAGACGAGACGTGGCCTTCTGTAATAAGGGTACAATATTTCCATTGCACTTTTCCACTAAATTGACACAGTTGCATAACCTGCTTCGCCATCAATATTCCTCACAATAACTTCCAAAGCATACTCAATAAACGATCATATGAACTGTTTCATAACTTCAAGCAATACTCCGTTTACGAGACGGGCCACATAAAGAGATCATCTCGATAAATAATACTACATAAACGTCGGAATGATATAAAACCGATATAAACATTTGTAGTTTATTTACGTAGTAACTCAATATGAATTCGTTGGCATTTTTTTCGTGGAAATTAAAGTGAATAACATGAGGTCAATTACGACAATATTATTACAGCTTTTAGTGCGTGATACTTTTACTGGAGCTAATCGGGACACGTCATATATACCCTGGTGTATAAAAAGTAGCATAGTTCACTAAAAAGGATTCGAAAGAACAACTTATGCTGAGCTTCTTACCTTTTCATCTACATAGTAGATGTAAGTAAGTACGACGTTAGGTAGGCTTAAATATCGCATTTTTTTAGTTTCGATTCGTAGAAGATATCTTTGATGAAATCTTAAACCATTTTGCAGAATTAATAGTCAATAAATCGACATAATATTTGATAGTATATTTTGCAATTTTCGACGAATACGAACTTTTGATGTCGGGTTTGTTAATAAAAATGTTATAATTACTATGACTTATGCGGAAGAACTTTTGGCATATAATCACAATGTGGCTTTGTTATACTGAAGGGACGACTTGATAAGAGATCTTGAGTTTTAATTATTATGTGTTAAGAGATGAATATGTTAGTATGCCGAATGTTTGAAACTAAATTTATTTTTGTTACTATCAATTTCTGTATAACCTGGATTTCTACAAAGAAATGATTTGTGAATTTTTCAAAGTTCCATTAAAACACGTTTTGCGGCCACGTCGTTGCGGGGAATTTTATAAAGACCCGTCGTCGTAGTAATTGTTGGAGTATTTTTCCAATATTTTGTTACATAAACTACTCTCAACTGGCCGTGGTTCAAAACCGGCGTTGGACACTCAAAGCTGAGAGAATGTTTTTATTTTAGCTCTCGCAGTCACGTGCGGTCTATAAATTTCACAGTACTTATAATACGGCTGCTAGACTAAGATCTCTGAAAGGTTTGTCGTGAAAACTACACTTCTTTAAATTCGCGTATTTTATTTATCTTCCTTTTTTAAACTTTTTATTTATTATTAACTGTCTCCGTGGCCGAACGGCTACCATGATGGACTGCCACGCAAGAGGTCCCGAGTTCGATTTATAAATCGGTACTCACCACTCAAAGTATATTTTGAGAGAAAAACGCCTTGAATTGGAGAATAGCAAAATCAATAATAATAATAATTGCTCCTCATAATAAAATTTAGGCGCTATTTATAAAAATCTTCATGCGTGAACAGCCACCTTCAGAGGTGAATGATTTTCTTCCTTACCCTCTTTCCAATACAAAAGAATCATGAAAATCGGTTCACAAGTACTGAAGTTAATCGCGTAGCATATGTACATACAAAAAAAGAAACATACAGTCGAATTGAGAAGAAGAACCTCCACCTTTTTTGAAGTCGGTTAAAAAAAGATAAATAAATATAGGCCATACAAATATTTGAACGGCCCGGTAATCGAACCTGGGACCACTCTATCAAATATGTTTTCACCGAACTGAGACAAAATACGATAAGTAGGTAACATTTTTGGGAAAACAAACGTAAGGAATAAATAAAAAATGTACGCATCATAATTATTTTTCCAAAAGCTACATATTTTGATACTGTCCCAAAAATTATTGAAATTGTTTTTTTCAAAATTTCTGCGATTTTGAAAAATTTACTTCATTTGCTAAAGGTCATCGTAACCTGGTTTTAGTACATTGGGCCGTCAGAACCACTAACTGTAGGCCACTCAAGCGCTCTTGACAAAATTGGCCGAGGTAGGTACTCAGTACTTGCCTACTTCTCAAATAAGGGATGGGCTTTTGATATCGTTTTTTTAATCGTTAATGAGACCGGTATTTACGTCACATAACGACACAAATCTACTTACCTGAGAAATATAAATTCAAAAACAAGCGAAAATTTGAAGTTGGATGAGGTAACACATACCAATTAAACTGCATATAGTTTTTGATGGATTTGTAAAAATATATGTGGTTTGGCTTTATCATGATAAAATATGACACATTTACAATGCACTGATTCTGAGCGTTTTTCATGGATTCTAAACTAAAAATTTAATGTTCGTTTTTTAAATCGTTAAAATATATAAATTGCGGCAATAGACGAAATTAATGTACAAACGGGGACTTGACTTGCACAAGTTTCCGCAAATATAAGCTTTATTGTGTAGACGGACCTTAAAGAAGCACTAACAATATGATTCCAATCAGTTTAATCATCCAGTATTCGCTTGCAATTCTGTAGTTTTTGTTTGTTGCCAATATTTATAGTTTTCTTTTGCTGTCCATTTTGTAATATTTCCAATTTGATATTCAACACTCACTCAATTTGAAGCATCATAAACAATACCGCAAAACGACAGTTATTTGTTCATGATATTGGAATTCGCTTTAATTGAACAAATTGATATTGGGAATTAAGTAACCTTTTACATTGTAGGATATTTCGATAAATATCGAGTTTTTCAAGTTTTGCATTGGAAATGAAATATATTTTTCGGATATGAATCGCGTACATTTGTTTTTTAATCGATTTCAAAAAGAAAAGGAGGAAGTTCTCAATTGGACTGCATGTTTTTATGTTTTTTTTTTTAAATATAATATCAAGTGATGGGATGAACAAGTCGTGCGCCTGTCCTGTCCTGTATCCATAACAGTTACAGTGCCACTCAGAGTTTTAAATCACAAAGATCTGATGGGCATTGCCATTGCGCCCGTCACCCCGAGACATAAGTTGACAAGTCCCATGTGACTGTAATTTCACCAAGCACCCTTACCGGTACATAGTATTGCTGACATTACTGCTTGGCAGCAGATATAGGTAAACTGGCAGTACTTCCCTAGGCGAACTCTTTCACAAGAAACTCTACTGATATTAAATGTATCAATGTTATACTCCGACATTTATGAACCAATTTAGATGATTCTTTTTTTATTAGAAAGGGAGTACCTCAATATTGGTTCCATTTAAATTTGACGAAAATATTCTTCCTCTACGGGTTGTAAATTAGGGGATGAAGGCGGTTTATTGAGTTTCACCACATTCCGTTAGCAGATTACTATAAAACGTGGCAAATGGCTTGAGAATCTGTTGAGAATATATAGCTAATAGTTTCATTTCCTATTTTCATAATTTTCGACAAAAAAGTGACTGATGGAAGTAAAGGAACTGTAAGAAATTTGACAGGAATGTAGCAAAAGGGGATACGTAGACTATGCCTGCCCCAAAGAGAGAAAGGCGTGTTATTATTTATTTACGTTTATAAAAACAATGATGCAGAGCCCAATAGAGCTACCAAGCTCTTGAAAGTATAATATTGCGAAATTCATCTTAGAATTCCGCACATCGATGGAAAATCGTCTTGTCCGGAGATATCGTCATGATCGTAGAACAGTGACGGATTTGCGTTTTGTCAAATTTTACAGGGCAGCCATTACAAATAATTGAAACAGTTTTTTCGACGAAACTTTTTTATATAAATGCTGTTGTGGTGAAAATTTACACATCCTGTTAAAAGCGTCCATTTTTTGATGGAATATAAATAACAATTAATACGTTCGTTGATTTTCAAGAAAAAATCACATGCTTCAATTTACTACGGAGCTCCACTGAGTCAACGCAGTCACATAGTCCTATCCGACACTGTTGTTTGGAAAAATTATATGGTTGCAGTGACGGATATTACTTTACGATCAAGTTCTATCTACTTTCGAAGAAATATTTTGACGGATATTTTATATGGTATATGTTTTTTCGAAAATAATACTCAATTTTATTAGTACGTCATGTTATTCAATTAATAATATTAGTTATTTGCAGAAACAGGAATAAGCAGAGTATATTTACCTAAACTTCAAGGAAGTAATATACATAGAGAGGACATACCTCCCTCTGAAATCTCGGAATTATTGTATTGTAGTTTGTAATATATTTTTGATGTTTAATTAATAATTATTCAACTACTTTAATATTTCAAGGAAAGTTTTGTAAAAATAGAACTAATTTGTTTTAATTATTAATTTGTCTCTTATTTTTAATCATATCGGCATTTCAGAGGGACGTATCCACTTAATGTGTATTACTATCGAAGCTTACATAAAAAATATGCTCTGCCTATTCCGTTATCTGGTTATTAACTGCCTCCGTGGCCGAACGGTTACCATGCCGGACTGCCACGCAGAGGTCCCAGGTTCGATTCCCGGGCCGGGAGAAATGTTTGTATGGCCTACATTTATTTCTCTCGTGAGTTTGGGTGTAATTTGTGGCTGTCTATATGTGTGTCCATGGCACCCGCGACACAGGGTTTTCCTAGTGCGGGGCTATGTTGAGTGTGTGCGTTATTTATTTATTTATTTTATTTATTTATTAGATACAAAACGTTTCGATTCAGGTCAGGACAATTATCAGACCAGAAACAAAATTCTATTAAACCCTTCGATACAAATTTCTCTATGAAGTCATAGACGCAACTGGCTATTTCGTTTACCTCACGTTTAGCAACACCTTCATCCCCTATACAACAATAATCCTGTTTGCTAGCCATATCATAATATGGTGAAATTATAACACGACAGTTTCCGCTTATGATATAAAATTACCATTTGCCCATGAGGGCACGACAAAACCTTTTGAAAATCGAAAGTAACGCAAACAATGCGTCCATTTGAATTACGAGTGTCGCCTTTACTATTATTTTTCATTGTCCTGGATAGAGCGTGCCTACCGCTTCGGTACCTATCTGGAAAATAGGGATGGTGCTGTACGTGCACCCGAGGTGGCTCACCTAAGGCACTAGCCTTACAGAGAACCGGATGAAGGCCATGCAAACGGGCTGATCTCGGGTTAGGACCTGACTTAGATGATCCCTGCGTGGGCATGCTCGCGCAGGTCATAGTGCCCTTCTCGTATACCCTAAGGATCAGTAAGGAGGGTCACTGTAATCAAAACTAATGTAGAAAGATATAAGGCTCTCCTGGATAGAGATTTGCTGTTTAGGTGTTTTGTATAACATTTTTTGAGCTCTTCGGAGGGATTTATGTGTCACAGTTTTAAACAAACCTGTTTAAAACTGTGACACTGGTCACAAGTGCGTATTTACAATATCTCTGTACTGTCTAAGACTAGAAGCAGTATTTGAATAATTACTGAGTTCGAACTATTATTAGTATAAATTGAACATCCAAGCGATGCTCAAACGATCAACCAAATACAATATTTTGGAAGCAGCTCTATTATAATGGGACTCTACGAGCACAAATGAATTTAGTTGCGCACAAACCCACATTATCTTTTCGGCATCGATAACTTTGTTATGATTTTTATGTTTCTAGTATAGTACTTCCATCGTATTAATCCAAGCTGTCTGTACTAATCTCTCGCTAATCAAATACGTGTTTAAAAACATCGTTTTACAAACCTCTATCTTTGATAATTCCTTTGGCAAAAAGTACTTGTATGTAAATTGACTATTATGCTTAAATTTCTTTGAAGACACCTTTTCTTATTCTGTTTTGTAGTACTGTGCAACATGAAGCCATTGTTTATTCCGGTTGCCGAATTCCTAAAATTTGTAAAATGCAACCTTTTTGTCTTCAAGACTCAACTTAGCGACACATTTATACCTACAAGATTTACGAATAGTTTTGCCCTCTTTTGAGGTGTAGGTTTTGCCCTAATTTCTAAGACGCTTTCTCTTAACTTCTTCCCAGCTATTATAATTATGATTTTTACCCCTGCATCGAATAGCAGGATCTGGAGAGGGCTAAAATAAAGACGGTGCTTTATTTATGGGTAGACAGCTGCTATAATCGGCGCAGTCGTAGTAGGACAAACTACATCGTAACATATTGCACAATAACTTTTCGTCGATGATGGCATAGGTGTTTGCTCGTTGTTTTCAACAGCTGGAGGAGTCGGTCGAAGGACAAGAGACAAATCTGATATCAAGGTATGGTAAGGTGAACTGTGGACTGTGCTGCTATATGTGAAGGGTTCGACACATTGCTGATGTTCTGATTAGAGTAAATGTGGGGACATATTTAGATTCACGGGCATAAACTGATCGTCGTTAAGAACATAATCAGGTGAGGGGATGTTCCGGTTCATATTTTATTCATCTGTTGATTTTATGACCTTACTGGTTTCATGTGTGTCATCTGAAACGACGTCTTTACAAATTTCTTGCATTTGTATAACTAAGTTGCGCGCTCGTGAGGGACATTCTGAAAAAAAATACGTCGTATAATATACCTAAGAAATTTTTATGAAAACACTGTAATAAAAAGTACTCATATTTACCGTCAGTACGTTTAGAAGTTTTAGTTTTTAAAATAAGAATAATTAAAATCCTATACCATTGATGCGCACCATCAGGTGTGAAGGTTTTTTAGGGTCGTATTCCAGAACTCTACTCAATGCTCAAGTCAGGACTTGAGCAGATTTGAGTATGATTTCAAGCACTGGAAATACGACCCTAATGGCAAGGACTTGAGTATGATTTTCAGTGCTTACAGTGTATTGAGTAGAGTTCTGGAATACGACCCTAAAAGTATATGTTAATTAACTCATATACATGAACAAAAATAATTAGTATTACAATTGAATTACTCTTTCGTAAAAATCTTTATAAAATAATTCATAACAATTTTTTTTCAAAACAAAAATGACTGAAGTAGTTTATGTTCCAAGAACAAAGTGGGAAGTGGACATACAACACGGATGCAAATGCGTATGCGCAGAACAACGTCCGTTGTGATCACTCGTCAATGTTATGTCCGTAGAAAAAAGTGGTATAGTTACATACACCACGATATTTTGGAACCTTGTTAAATAATAATCGTACAAACCCTACAATAATTAACTTACTATCACTTCGCTAATAAACAAAGAAAATTAAAACTCAGTTTCATGGATAACATTCCGTAGACGAATAATTAAAACTGGCATTGTACTACGCATTACTTACCTTGCGAGGGGTGGCATAAATTAAATGAGTATAATTTAATTGTTAATACGTTGTTTTATGAATATACCTGGAGTCCTTGGTATGCAGTTCTCATCACTGTAATCATGAACTTGATTCAAGGTCGTTGTTTGCGCAACTTGAATTGTTATTATACTGTTATTCCACTAGTTTCACCAGAAGCTTAGAATAGAGTTTCCAGATTTCATTTTTGTCAAGAAACTCGATGTACTGGTACATTGGCTCGCATGCAATGTTAGCCGCTAAACAAAACCATACATTTATTCAAGAAGCACAATTAATTACAAAAAATACGAAAAAACACGCGCAATATGTGGTGCGTCCAGTGAACAATGACGATTGAGCGGATCCGTCGGTAACGGAATGGGGCGGCGGGCTTCCCCGCGCATAGTACTTAGACGTATACTTACATCCGTCGTTTTTCTATGAACGCATAACAAAACCGTCATTATACCGACTGTGTAATTCCAAAATTATATGAAACATAATCTAAATATAACAAAAAGTGATTTTCGTTTTTTTTTCAAATCCGACACTGTTCTAGGATCGTGACGATATTAGTTAATCGAGGCTTAATATACAATAATCTAGGTAAACAACTTTTTCACTGAATTTTGTACAAATAAATGACTGTTTTGTTGTTATTACCTATACAATACACCCATGCATGTATTAATCTTCTTCTACTTAAAATATCGATGGCATACACTATAATATTTGCAATCGTTACAAAAGGATTGCCTCTGTCTAGACTTTCTACGATATGCTACTAGAGAATCCTAAAGTATTTTGGTCATATTGCTCGCCGACAACCAGACAACCTTGACAAACTGGTTGTGGTGGGTAGGGTGGAGGGAATCAGCATATGGAGTGACCCAGTGACCGCCTTCACTGGCCTCCCTATAACAACTGTCTTGAGAGAGACCGAAGACTGAACCAGATGGAAGACAATGGTCCATAAAGTCTCGAAAACCTTTTGACACACGGGACACGACCTTCGGCAATAAAGATAACTACTAAGAAGAAGTAGGGTACTTGAAGTAGGGCGCGTCAGTCGTACAAATGGTACGTCGTGCGGAGAAGCTCCTTTCGTGCACCGCATATTATTATGTTAATAAAACGCCTGATAATTTTTTCCGAGTAACCAAATTTTCCATTTCCAAGTTCTCTCGTAGTAGTATACTTCCTGAATAATCGATCATGTTTCATGAAGTCCCAATTAAGGAATTAGTTTTTGTTTATTTATTTATAAAAGCTTACAATACAAATAAAGTTATTGATTAGAATGTAAATTTACACACGTGGTTTAGACAGTAGTTTACAGACATGTACATAATGTACAAATTGGTTAATAAATGTTAACACGTCGTGGTTCATACGTGTAAATAAATAAATAGTGTTACTGTTTTAATATATTATTATGTACGTTGGTCTATAAGGTATGTATGTATGGGTCTTTTGTCACCAGGGGCCTTACCATGAACTCTTATTACGATTCTGTTTAGGACCTAAAACGAATCGTTGTAAGACGGCGCTAGATGAATTGTAATATCGCCATCACGCTTTTTTCTCGTTACGAACCTATACTGAACTGTAATAAAATAATAAAATAAAATTAAAGAATATCTACCACCTGGGCAATAAGAACAACAGAAATCCAAAGAATAATTTTTTAGTTTTTTTTTTTCAAATTTTATGTATGTATTTTGTATGAATTTTTTTATGATATCAAGTGACGGAACGAGCAAGTCGAGCGCCTGGTGAAAAGCGATACGTCCGTTCATAACAGTTGCTGTGCCACTCAGGGCTTTAAATCGCCAAGATCTGAGGGGCAATAGTCTGTTGGGAATATTATAACATAAATATCAGGTTCTGGAATATAAATATAACAAACGTAATTTGGGATAAACGTAATTTCGGAATTCTGAACGGTTAAAACTTGAAAGAAAAAAAGCCGTGGTGGACTAATGGTTCAAATCTGGGCTCACATCTCTTGAGTATTTCAGAATTTATGCGCGAACTTAATTCGAAATTTACCATGAGCTTTTCGGTGAAGGAAAACACCCTCAGAAAACGTGTAAAGTCTCCAACCCGCATTGAGCCCAGCAATGGGACGTTTAAGTGGGTTGATTATGATGATGATGAAAAATCAGTATAATTATTAAGACCAAATTACGGTGTACACCACATCGTTCATCTGGCATCAGTCCCTATAATACGTTGTTTGGGAGATCGGTTAGAACCAAATTACGTGCGTTTTGTGTGTGCTTACGTTTGATTAACCGACAACGACCACATCGCCAAATCTGGCACGCAATTTCACACGCCCATTACGAATTCACTGGAAGTGCCAAAGAATTCAGGCCCTGAGCTATGGTACTACCAGTAGGTACTGGTCATAAATAGGTTTTGACAACAGTAAAAGTGGTATGAACTTTTATGCCTTATGTATGTCGAACGGCTTCATAATTCCCTTGAACTCATAACGTTGGTTACATATAGGGTTTCTGATTTCGCGATATATATCCTCGTTTCTCGAGTTGTTCGAGATTTTTTTAAAAACCTTAAAAATTTAGCTTAGTCGACTACAAATACAAATAAAAACAAACAAAATTTGTAATAAAATCGACATGTTTTACTTATTTATAAGATCAAAGTTATTATTACTAAATTAACTTGTCTTAACCACAAAATTCTTGGGAACATTTATAAATACTCAGCATTCAGCCATTACAATCAAGTGAATAAAATAAAACAAGTAACATTACAAACAAATCAATATTACAAATATTTACGCGTCTCATGAAAAAATTACAAAATGAATCAACAAAAAGACCCCTACCACAAGAAGTTGATACCTCTGTACCTTCTGATGAATTCAAAGAAATGTTGTGATTATGTAACAGATGTCTAACTAAACAACTTCTGCTCGAGCCTTTTATTGATATCTGTTTAGAAATTTTCCAAACCTTTCATTCTCTATAAAGATTACAAGTCAATTTTTCAGTAAGTTAAAAACGGATTTTGATTTCTCAATTTCTCGAGTTCTCGAGGATATTTTTCTCGTTTCGAAGCTGACCAGATTTCCCGGGATTTCTCGAGTCGAGAAATCTCGAGCAGAAACCCTAGTTACGTGAAATAGGTTTACATTACATGCTGAATTCGAAAATTTCGTGAAAGCAGTTTCATAGCAGTGTTTCGTGTATAAAAGTAGCTCTTCACAATTTGTCTCTAAAACATAGTTAATAAGCAAAAGTCGTACAACAATTCCGCTAAGTTACTTAACAAATAGTTTAAAGTCAAAGGAGATAGGAGTTTGATGACGTTCTGTGTTGCTAATAGCCGTAAGATATCAACTTAAAGCGTTTATTTATTTAACTTAATTACGACGTAGATGATCTAACGGTTACAAACTCAAACTCAGTGATCTTATCTTTCATATGTAAATAAATTATACTTGAAATCGTCATATTAAACTCTACTACTCGTTCGTAAGGCAAATTCCCCTGAAAAGAATGAGAAAGAGACTCCACAGTTTGCTCTTTATAAATATACATTTGTGTACATTTATCATTTACAATATTTATTACAGATATGACAGATAACTATCATGACTACAAAGGATTTTTGTCATCCAAGTATGCAGAAACTAACCTTTAGAGTCGTTTTTATTTCACTATAGTCTTAAACTTCGGAAATGGCAAAGTTTGAATATCAATCGGAAATATATTATAAAAGCATATACACACTGCCCCACGATGACTGGCAACAGCGGCTAGTTTATTTTTATTCCTCGTATCAATGTTATGTCTACCACTATTTTTCATAAAAAAGTGATAAGATAAAACAAGTTTAATCAATGAAAGTTGATGATGATGAGATGGATAGGAAACGAACTTTTCAAGACTATGCCTGGTGTGAATGTTTTTGGTGTCCCGATGTTTATTTCTGAGTACAATTTCTTTTTATGCCCGTTTGTAGCAGCTAATTGGTAAATGGTATCCCCAAGTACAAAATATCTCGGTTCAAAGATACCTAAAAGTTAAAATATCTTTGGACGGCCCCTTAAGTGCAATTTTCTCAAACAGTTTTCCCTAAATCTTCATTTTAGTTAAAGTAATCTTTGTGTTAATAGTAATTTTAGTTAAAATCTTTAAAAAAAATTTGGGTATGAAAGGATACTCTTAAACCTATTTAATTTATTACATTCCTAATTTGATATCCGTAAAACCCTGAGAAAAGTGTTCAAAGTTACTAGCGGCACTAGTCGTCTGGTTTCAAATCAGATGCTACCGTAACGAAATTACTTCTGTGACCAAATACTAAAACACTAGATCGCAGTAAGAAACTTTCAATTTGTATCCGAACGTACTATGTCACTGAACTGACTTTCGAAAACATGTCAAGTTATTGGCCTACCGCTTAACTGAGTCGGTTCCTGAGTGACAGTTTACGTAACAGTTATGTCACGTTTCACACGGGATAATTTCAGCAAGATTTTTCTGACGATATTCAATAACAAGTACATTTAAAAAAGTGCCAAATGGTTTGTCTATTCATTTCAGTTATCAATATATATATATATTAACCCCGACGTAGTTTAATTTAAAAATTATACGTTACTTATTAGTACGTAGGTACTAATACTGTTCAAATTAAAATCAACTCGCAGTCGATTTCATTATCGTGTATAACTCGCGCTTAATTCCGAGAACGTTTTATTATAAATCATGTAAAATACACATATTAATGTATCTGTTAGGATTTTCATCCATCCATGTTCGATTTGGTTATCGGGGATAACTCGCAGTTAACCCGATGTTTTATTAAATGTAGGTTAGATTCACATTTGCGATGTATGAAAGCGAACATTTGTTATAATTGCGGTATTAACAAGTAGTGCTATATGATAAAAATGAATATTTTCAGTTTTTATTTTCATTATTTATGAGCATAAGAAAAAATCTTACCTTGATCAATGTCCGACTCGTCCGATGATATTATGATCCTATAACGCCGACGACTTTGGCATCTGTATTTTCCAAGTATTTCAGTTTACTTTTAGAATATTCGATTTTTTCTAAGTTTGTTCGCTTTGACATTTTAACTGAGATGTGGAGGTGTGCTTGTTGCCACGCACTAAAAAGGAATGAGGACAGAAAATGGCGGTTGATGCCTGATAGGGAGTATCAACATCAAAACATTTTTTTTTCTCTAAAAACCGTGCGGTGTCGCCTAGCAAGTTAAGGAAACTACCTGGTTAAATATTATATCTTCGAATGAAGCGACTCACATAATAGTGATCGAACTTCACTTCAAGAAGTTCGTTTGATCATCTATTAGTGCAGTAATTTCACAAAAAATAATAGAATATCAATTCAATAAAAAATTTAACAAATAACTAATTTGGTAGGCACTTCTTTCAGTCAACTTGAATACCGTCAGAAAAAATCTTATTGAAATTATCCCGTGTGCACCGCGACCTAACTGTTACCTAAACTGTCACTCCTCCCGCACCCCGCCACTACCTCAGGAACCGACTCAGTTAAGCGGTAGGTCCGTATCTGGATACATCAAGAAAATTCAAATCGCTTAAAGGTCACCCCTTAGACCATACATAGACTTGAAAGTTTGACAGCTAAACTGCAGAGTAAAACTGACACAGCTCGACATTGGTTCATGCACCAAACATTACAGCTTCCATATTTTACGAATGCTTACAGAAACTCTTTCCTACCAAATGAAGTTATTTAAAATATTTCGGGAAGTTCCTAGCGTCTTATTATTTAATATTGTTCGTCATAATTTGCGAGGGAAGTTGTCAGGTTCTAAGTAAGTAGATGGATAAAAATCAGGTTAAGTTGGACTTACGAATGTTACTTCAAATCAATAACTCTTTTCGAAGCAGTGGAGCTTGGCCACCTTACCTATTTCTGCCGCCAAATTATAATGTTAGCATTACTGCGTTCTGGTTTTGAAAGGCACATGGGACTTGTCAACTTATGTCTCAGGGTGACGGACGCAGTGGCAGTGCCCCTCAGATCTTTGCAATTTCATTAAAGCTCTGAGGGCACTGCACCTGTTATAGTCAGGTGTGTAGCTTGCCATCAGGTGCACGACTTGTTCGTCCCGTGACTTGATATTATAAAAAAATACTTTTTTTGTAAGAAAAAGTACCTCGAAAGTTCGTGGAGCTACATCTATTTGCCAAGTTTTGTTGAAATCGGTTACCGGAATGTGCGCTAAACCGGATTCATCCCTTAGTTTGACACACTTAGTGGTGGAATATTTTCTTTAAATTTAAATGGGATCAATACTGAGGTACCAGTTCACAAATTATACAATCGAATTGAGAACCCCTCCTTTTTGAAGTTGGTTAAAAAAAAGCGGTTCTTGACGATTCGAATGCCTTTGGCAGCATGTGTAACTTTAATTTGTATGTTAAAGAAAGAAAGATAGAAGATACATGTATTTGTTTACCACAAATGACACCATAACCTAAATAAAACAGAAGAAAAACGGAACAATCAAAACGTTCACAATCACATACAAAACAAAACCAAAATAAAAACGACTTTTCTACGACTTTAAGTGTAATTTAATAGCTCAGCGGAGCTTCCCTCGGCTTCAAACTGCTTTGAAGCCCTTTGCAAGACGACTATTTATAGCTGGTTTGCAGAATTCAAACGCGGTCGTGTGAATCTCTGTGACGAATTTCGTGATGGTCGCCCGTCCACTGCTGTGAACACCAAAAACATCGATTGTGCGCACGGTATGATCTAAACAGACAGGCATATGACATACCACGAGATTCGGGCACCTTTCGACATAGGCATGGGTCAAATACAATCAATACTACATAAACATTTGGGTGTGAAAAAGCTGTGCTCTCGGTGGATCACACACAATTTGACTGAAAAACGCTTGCTCAAAAAACGGATCGCGTTACTTGGTGCAATGCCATGCTTACCAGATCAACGAAGCGGCGTCAAATTTGGTGTGGGACATAGTAACAGGTGATGAAACATGGATTTATAGTTACGATCCCAAAACAAAGCAGCAATCGAGGGTATGGGTCTTTCGAGATGAGCCGAAACCAACGAAAGTGGCGGGCGGGCAAAGTGCCTCTAAGCGGATGATTGCTTCTTTTTAAACTAAAACTGGATACGTGGCTACAATTGCTTTTGAGAATCGTTGTACCGTGAATAGTGATTGGTACACGACCATTTGTTTGCCGCACGCTATTGACAAACTCCGTAAAAATAACCGTAAACGCCGTATCATCTTACACCACGATAGTACCAGTTCTAACACGGCCAGACAGACAAATGAATTTTTGAAGGTGAATAACGTTGACCTTATGAGCCATCCCGCGCACAGTCCCGACCTGGCACCTTGTGACTTTTATTTATTTCCAAAAATTAAGAACCAGTTACGCGGTCAACGATTTTCATCACCTGAAGAGGCTGTCGAAGAGTATGAAAAATATATTTCAGAGATTGTCACGGAGGAGTGGCATAAATGTTTTCAAAATTGGCTCATTCGTATGAAAAAGTGCATTAACGCTAACGGAGAATATTTTGAGAAACAATAAATTCATTCCTGAGCATTTATAATATTTTTTCTTATTCATTCCGGAAACTTATAGTGCGCTCCAGGTGTTTGATCTTTTTTATGATACCAAGTATTCGTGCGCCTGGTGGTAAGCGTCACGCCTGTCCAGAGCTTTAGAGCACTGCCACTGCTCCGTCGCCCAGAGATATAAATTGACAAGTCACATAAGTTGACAAGTCACTCATGCCTGTAATTTCACTAACACCCTTCAAAACCGAAACTCGTTCGTTCCGAAACTGCTTCGCGGCAGAAACAGGTAAGGTGGCAGTACTTCCCTGGACGAAATCTTTCACAAGGAGCTCTACTGCTATTAAACTTACCAGGGATCGGGGTTCTTTCCAGTGCCGTGGTCGCCAATGATGATGATGTTGCTGTGGTCGGCAATGATGATGATGTTTATGATGAATATATTAGAAACATACAAACCGTTGCGCATTATTTCATCTACCGTTCTGCATTGTCTCAAAGTACCATACGTAGTACGAGTATTATTTCATCAATTAAATCGATGATATTTAAAAAAATATTCATACAACGGGTATTTCAGTACCCGGAGTTTGGTTAGGTCTTGAATAATGCCTCGATATTACAAAATACCCCAATCGAATATTTATGAGTGAAAATTCACAGCTGATAAAACGCTTGCAAGTTTGAAACGTTCTAATAAGAAAATGTTTTCTCTACGCTGTCCTTTGATAGTCCTTTTTTACTTTAGCGCTCTTCGACTGTAAAAACATAAAATATCGGTTGATTTATACAAAATGTATGATGTATGTCTTATAATTCTGGAATTAATGAAAATAAACATTTACAAAATATTTCTTCTATCTGTCTGGATTCGAACTAACGTCTTCCAGCACACCATGCCAGACGCTATGCCAACTAAGCACGAAACGAACTAGCGGATCTTGCGAATTTTTCTATGTGCTTGTTGATTTTTAACGACTTTTTTTCGTAGCGGAATTTTTTAATATTTCACAATGTTCGACCATCATGAATCTTTGAATATTGTGACATTCAATAACTTAAAAATTATAATGAATTGTGCATCTGTCTGTGGCATGAGGCATAGCTCCCAATCAGCTGTACTGCCTCTAAAGTGGCTTTTTTATTTGAAAGCTAATTTAAATCGAGATCGTTCTTAGCTATGTTTCATGAACATCAGTTCAGTAGTTTGAAGATCATCAGCTCTTCCAGTTAGTGCAGGCATCTCAGCCACAAGATGAATATTTGTTTTACTTTCAAATTTAGTAGCAGTAGAACTAACTCCTTGTGAAAAAGTTCATCCAGGGATTATGGACAGGCGTGTAGCTATCATAATCATCAGGTGCACGACTTGTTCGTCCCGTTGATATTAGAAAAAAATTTCTCTTATCGACTTGAAATTTGGTATACCTGGTATGGAAACCAGATAACATTACAATAATATGGTAACGTTGATCTGATTCTGCAATCAAGACAGTCTGTCGATTACCCAACTCTACAACTACTTTCAGTATACCTGTCGTGTTGAGATTACTGACTTAGTCTTGACGAGTTGTAAGGCTTACTGTCAAATATGTAATACTCGACGAAATCTATAGACAATATCGAGTTCTTAGGTTTTCGCGATTGTTACACAGAAACCGACGTTTCGGGCCCTTTATAGGTCCCATGGTCACGGTTGACTGGGACCTGTAAAGGGCCCGAAACGTCGGTTTCTTTGAAAAAACAAATATACGCGATTTAAATCCGGAAAATAGTTTCATTTCCTATCTATAGACAATGTCAAATATGAAGGTTCATTTGCATCATGCGTCCTTCAATTTAATCGAGTACTAATTATTCCACAGTATTTGTTTCGGAAGGATGTAGAACGCAAAATGGGAAGGTGATTTTAATTTTCTTTTTATAAATGTAATGTTATCACGTAGAGATAAAGTTTGTGATGCATTGCTCGTTTCAATAAAAGCAGCGACGTCGTATCGCGGTTTCAATTTAAGTTAACCTTAGCGTTTAACGTCAACCCTAGGCCTTTGATTGAAAAGAAGCAGAAAGAGGACGACGGTTTCTTAAAAGAGAAGATTGGTCAGAATTGTATACTCAAGTGACAAATTTAAAAGTGCACGTATGCACTAACTCCAAAGTTATTTACTCGAAAGCGGGGCTTTTGACCGTTTTATCATTGTTCGGGGTACAGTGAAGATGAGTCCGTGTGTAGTTTAAAACAGGATTGCAGGGTTATTTGAAATTGAACACAAAATTTATTTGTGTTACTGAGTAGGAACAGTAGAGCTCCTTGTGAAAGACTGTGTTTAGGGAAGTACTGCCGCCATACCTATTTCTTCCCTCAAGCAGTAATGTATAGAATAATTGGGTTTCGGTATTGTTATGGGACTTGGAACTTGTCAACTTTATGTTTAGAGCAACGATGCGACGCCTGAGCGGTGACGTTGGCTCACATAGAAATTGGAACTATTATGCCACATGGTGCGCTGAAACCGCGTGCGCTTCGGACGAGGGGTCCAGAGATGAAGCGGGGAGAGGTATTGAGATGGGTAAGGTGCTCCGCAGATGGAGCAACTTTAGTTGACGCAACTAGCAAGTTTTTACAAGTTTCCATTAACGTTTTCGGTTGTAGCAACTAAAAGGCCTAGTTGCCGGTTGCCGCAATTTTAAATAAACTTTCGAAGGGAGCGAGTGAAGTTGCTTCACGAGTTGCAATTGCCGGTTGCGGAAACTTGCAACTGGAGACAACAAATTTGCAAATTTCTATTTGTGGCAATTAAGAATTTATTTAATCACGGATTTCGGCAATCGAAAACTGTAGTCGATTGCCGAAACTTTCAACTGAAGTTGCTACGTCTGCGCGGTTTCTTGGAATTATGTGAAAAATGTCATAGACATCTAGTTGCGGGTTGCCAGTTGCCGAAACTCGATGATTAAAGTTGCTCCATCTATGCAGCGCCTAAGTAAGCGGAATTATATTGTGTCACTAGCGTTGCTCGTATGGCACTCGGTGATTTTAAATCATAACGTTGCGACGACGTAACGCACCGACAGCGCCCGTGTGGCATCGGTATTAGGTTGATGGGCGCAGAGGCAATGCCTCTCAGGTCCTTGCTATTTATAGCACTGCCACCGTAATGGAGGCGTGTCGCTTAGAACCAGGCGCAAGACTGTTTCGTCCCGTTATTTAATATAATAAAAAAAATAGCTGAGTTGGATTGAATAACAAAGAAATCTTCCAATTATTTTAAATGTTATTTGGAAGTAGATACAATGAAAAACGGGTAAGGTTTGAGTAGGCAACGTACTTCACAGTATTCTGTAACTGAGACGCTAACCCATGTCACATGTTTGTTTTATCATTAATTTGTATTTTTTATTTCCTTACTTTATCGCATTTACCGTAAATCAGTTTTGATTTGGATTACCAATGATGGAAATAAATAGAATAAAGAGTATTTTAAAAACAATTTTATTGAATACTCTAGTAGTAAAAACATCATGATATTCACTGAAATAAATTATACAAATACATTTATAAAAATAAGTTACTAAAAGGCGGGAAAAATTAATACATAGGGCGTTAGATTTTTTTTTCTAACCATGGACCTTTTTAAAACAGAATATAAAAACAGACAGACGAGTTGGCTATATGACATTTCTCTTTACTCACTTCGATGTTGCGTAAAATAGTCGAATATTCAAAAGTTTAATGTAGCAGTACAAAATGAACTTTCTAAGCCTAAGTAATTTTTTTAATTTTGTAGTGTGCAAAAAGCTTTTTTTTAATGAAATCAAGTGACGGGACAAACAAGTCAAGCGCCTGTTGGTAAACGACATATCTGCTCATGACAGTTGCAGTGCCACGCAGAGCATGAAATCGTAAAGATCTGAAGGGCATTATCACTGCGCCCCATGCAACTATAATTTCACCAGCACGACTTTCCTTCAAAACTGGAACACAATTATGCTCGCATTACTGCTTGCCGATTGAAAAAGAAGGCACGTCTCTAGATGAACTCTTTCACAAGGAGCCCTACTTCTAAAATCCATCTTAATACATTACACACATTACACGTCCTTTTTATTATTTTTGTATTTTTTTAATTAAGAGATGGAACGAAATCGTAAACATGAGTTGATAAGCCCGATGTGCATGTGATTTCAGCAGCACCCCTACTCTTCAAATTCGGAACGCAGCAATGCTTACATTACTGCTTGGCGACAGAAATAGTTAATAAACTACAAAATCTAAATATATATAAGATACTTTTAAAACGAAAAATAACCGTGCCAATTATCTAACGTGGGTACTTTAAATGCACAGAAGCAAAAGAAGCATATTTCAGCTTTATCAGCTTTACACTTATTTTATTCCAATTTGTCTGCTGCAGTCGGTGGATTAATCGGAGTCGACGTGCAAATCCTGTAAAAGGTTATTTCGAATGTGGTTTTTATAATACCGTAGACTAGTTACAGCGAGAAATGGGCAGTGGGCTGAAACCCAATCAACCCGCCCGGGTTTTACCAAAAAGCGATGGGTTTTAACCAATTTCTACCCAAAATTGGGCAGAAATGGCGAATACCGAATTTGAATTTTTTTTAAACGCTGCACTAGGGAAACCCTGTGTCGCGGGTGCCATGGACACACATTTATACAAGCAAAAATAACACCCAAACTCACAAGAGAAATTGATGTAGGCCATACAATTCTTCTCAATTTAAATCAATTCTTCTCCCGGCCCGGAAATCGAACCCGGGACCTTTTGGTTGCAGAGCGGCATGGTTACCGTTCGGCCACGGAGGCGGTTAAATTCTATACCTATTACAAATTTCAATGTAAAAAATCTTTTTTAGACGAAATTGCAATTGCGAAATTGCCTTGCAATCTTGTGGATTTGCACTACAGCATATACATTACGATTCTATTTTTATGAAGATCGATTCAAATGCATACGATCTAACGGTTTTTTGTATCGATTTATTTCGATGCGATTTTCAAACGAATCGATTCAATAGAAAGGCAAACGAATCGTCTAAATTAAAAAGCAATAAACATTTTGTAATAATATCATTAAATTGAAACATAACGCGTTATATAACAAATATTTAGTTGTAAATAGTTTTTGGCCTCGATATCGGGTGTTAATGGGTTTAAACCCAGCATTAATAAAGCGCTGGGTTAAAACCCGGGCGCTTGCAAATCTCTCATTACAGCTAAAAGGGCGATAAGTTGGAGAAAGATTTTTGTAGCATTAAATCTTCAGATGTTCCTATGACTTTCACTTCTAAGTTAATAAGATGTACTTTCTTTTATAAATTCTTAGTAGCATACCTCTCGATAACGCTGAAGGATTACATTATGATGAAACACACCCGTAGAAGGTTCACAAACCCGGGAAACCTTGTGAAGTTCACAATGCACATTGACTCAGCGTCGCGGGCTGTGATAATAACAATCATGACGAAATGTGTATGTGCATTTAAAAAGGCTGTCACAGACAGAAATCAGTAGACATTCCTAATTTAGTTACGAACCTTGAAAATTGCACCTCAATTGTGTCATACCACGTCTTAATTAAATACAAGATTTTTATACAAAATTTAAAGTACACACTAAGACACTGAAAGATAAACTAACAGATTTTTTTAAATTTTTTGTCGACTTTGAACAGAACAACAAAAATCTCGTAATGCTCTCAGTTCTCTCCGTTACTAGTTTTATTGTGCATTTTTTTGTTTTTGTTAAACTGTCGCACCTCCACTAATACCTTAATTTTTTATGACACCAAGTGAGGCGATGAACAAGTCCTGCGCCCGGTGGTCCTATCCTTAGCAATTGCTACTGTCCCCGTCACCCTGAGACATAAGCTGACAAGTCCCATGTGCCTGTAATTTCACCATCACCCTTACGCTTCAAAACGCAGTAATGCTCACACAACTGCTTGGCGGCAGAAATAGGTAAAGTGGCAGTACATCCTTGAACGAAATCTTTTACAAGGAGCTCTACTGCTACTACAAAATGGGTCATCCTTTATCCTAACTCTCGTCCAGCAGGTAGTGAGTATGTGGACGATGACGGTACATATTCACGTAGAAAAAAACTGACCACTTTAAAAATAACTAGGTTGGGACCATTGACTTACAAATAAATGGACAACGGGTCTAATACAAAAACCACGAAAAAAATGTCCCAAGTCAACCTATTTAAACGTAGTGACATGTAAAGGAATATGAAAAAGCTCGAACGTTGAATTTAAATTGGAATGTCATCGCAGTACTGTCTCATTTTGCTTGCTTCGCTATCAGTCGAACAAACGAAGACTAATGCGTGAATGACGCTCTGTATACGATTTTAACGCCCTATAAGTTCGGACACTTTTTAGCGCGGACCCGACGTCCATATAATTGTAAGTCAATGGTTGGGACATACAGAACACAGCAAAGAGTTTCAATTTATAACTTCCTCTGCTTAATGATACGGCGGAAAGGAGGAAGAAATGGATTTTCGAAGCAAAACCCTTATTGCGAATTTCTGGAATATCTAACAGTACAGGGATAAAATTTGGCTCCTGAAGAACAGATGACAGAAAGAACTGGTAGCATTAAACCATATCATAACAGGGGAACCTCCCCGATATGAAACCTATAAAAAAATTATGACCCTCCCAACAAAAGTTTCTAAACGTAGGGAGCAAATTGTAACGTAGCACCTTCCCGAGAGGCGTATAGATCAAATACATAAACGTTACCCAATATGTAACAAACAAAGAACTTCTAATTTACTGTTAGACTTTGGTAATATGCAATAGATAAAATCACTTATTAGTATTTACTTTCAAACAGTGTGCACTATCCGTTATGGCATACGGAATCAAGATGTCGACACTCCCGATACTGCTGATCCACCATCTAAAAATCGCTCGCTGAGCTAACGAACGAGTTATGCTCGGAGTGTCTCGGAAGGATTTTAATAGCCGTAGAGCTCATTGGCAAATGGTTCGTCCAGGGAAGTACGGCTACCTTACCTATTCCTACTGCCAAGCAATAATGTTTTCGGTTTTGAAGGGTAAGGGTGCTGGTGAAATTACAGGCAGACGGCGTTTATCAACTTACGGATCAGGGTGATGGACGTAGTGGCAGTGCCTGATTTTTATGATCTAAAGTTCTGATTGGTACTGCAACTGTTGTGGCGTGTCGCTTACTACCAGGCACACGACTTGTTCGTCCCGTCATTTGGTATTATAAAAAAAAAGATTCGAAGTGAGGTTATTCAGCAGAGAACAAAGGTCGTCGACTGCTGGTAGAATAAGGAACCTGAAGTGGCAGCAGAAGGCAGAAGCTGAAGAGACCACGGGTCAGCGAACGTAGTTACACCCTCCGGCCAGATGGAGTGGTGATCTGCGAATGGATGATGATGAGCATTTATTAAAATACTTAATTTCACAAAAGTGAAGAGTCTTGACGTCGATGACAAGATTCCTATCGGTTTGCATTAAGAAACTGGTTAATAGAGGCATTAATCTTAAAGTTTAAGAAACGCCTGACAATTTTATCCGGTAATCTAGAATCGGGAAACTACGCATAGTGCGGACTATGCGTAGTTTCCCGATACAAAACGCCTGACTGTTTTGTCCGACGAGACAAAATACCCATCGCGGAGTTTCGTAACCATGATAAAATGTTGTGATCCATTGTCTCTTTCACTCTTACGAAAAAACGACCAAGTCTCGTGCCGTTTCAATTAAATACTCAGCGAATTGATACGACAGAACAACTCGATGTAAATTATATGGGAGAGTTAGAGTAATTAACAATGCACAAGTGCAAGCGAGAAACTAAATAGAAGAGTAAAAATAAACTAGCTGTACTTGACAGTCGTCTTCATAAAGTCTCAAATTCATCTAAGGGGCAATGTAGGTATACAATTCTCTATTAAGATTCCAATTAATATTCAAAGTTTGCCATTTACGAGGTTTAACACCATAGTGAAACAAAATTTTTATACTATAGGTTATTATACAACTTCTGTGAATACTTTTATGGCAAAAATCCGTGGTCACTACCACCGTTTAGCGCCGTTTTGAAGGCATTCTCTAAGATGTTTAAATTAAATATTGTAATGATAAATGTATGCAAATGTATATTTATATTTACAAATAGCAACTCCTAGAGTTTCTTGTTCATTCTTCTCAGGGGAATCTGCTTTACGAGCAGTAGAGTTTAATCAGTATCTGCCTTAGTGGCCGAACGGCTACCATGCCACGCAGAGGTCTCGGGTTCGAATCCCGGGCCGGGAGAAATATTTGTATGGCCAACATCCATTTCTCTGATGAATTTGGGTGAAATTTGTGGTAGTCTATGTGTGTGTCCATAGCACCCGCGATACAGGGTTTCTGTAGTCCATGGCTAGGAGTGTTTGCGTTGTTATTACTAAGATTAACTATGACGATTTAAAGTGTGATTTGCTTATCTATGAAATAAACAGTATTTGACTTCTTATTTTGATCTTATCTCGCTTCTAAAGCATGTTAGTTCTATTAGGACTTTAAAGTAACATTACAATAATTGTTTTTTGTTGAAACCATCGAGTTTATAACCAGAAATAGAGGCGAAATATTATTTAATTTGTTTGAAAACTATTCTGCCATATCATAAGAATGACACTGCGCTCCAATGGCCAGCCCGAATTCGAAACAATTGACGGGTGTCGTCAATTGTTTCACTTGAAATCGACCAGTTTAACTTGAGCTTTGCTATAATGGACGAAAATTGCAAAATTACGCATTTCATATTATATAATTACCGATTAAATATAAATTAATAAATTCCATTTGTTTTGTAATTAAATGTTTTGCTGTTTTTCCCACACCACCGAATGGACCAGCCCCTGTAAGAGATATTATCTTTATTACAATAAATACAGAATATTTTTGGAATATACGGAGACGTCAGTCACACAGGTCAGTTGTTGGCGCTGTACTATTTCAGTTTTTAACCGACTTCAAAAAAGGAGGAGGTTCTCAATTCGACTGTATGTTCTTTTTTGTTTTCTTTTTTTTGTATGTATGTTACGCGATAACTCCGGTATTTGTGAACAGATTTTCATGATTATTTTTTGTTGGAAAGGGGGTACTTCCACAGTGGTCCCATTTCATTTTGAAGACAATCATCCACCTCGAAGGGTGGCTGTTCACGCATGAAAATTTATTTTTATAAATAGCGCCTAACTTTAAGTTAGGAGCAATTACTTTAATGGTTGATTTTGCTATTTCTCCAATTCAAGGCGTTTTTCTTTCAATATACTTTGTGTAGTGTCGTAGTGAGAAACTATTTTTATTATCTCCAGTGTCAAGTCCTGTATAGTGGCGAAGCCTACTTCGCCACTAATATCCCCTAGGATATTTCATCGCAAACGAGAGTTGATATTTAAAAGTGATATAAGAGCCATGTACCTGATGAGTTGCCAGGGGTGGATGGCCGTTATTTCGTCTCTATTTCTGGTTATATACTCGATGGTTGAAAATAATGGCAGCGCTAAAATTGTTTAAGCGCGCTTATGTTTTTATTTCAAGAAATGTTTGTTTTTGTGATTGTCCTTAATTTTCATAGTTTGTCTTTGTAGTCAAGTTACAGCGAGTTAAAACAACATTATAGCGTTAATTAATACGGATTATTACATAGCCGAGTTTCTGTTGAAATATTCTCCTGCCAGTTTTGAACCCGTTTCTCTTTTGTGAATATCCACTCATCTCTACTGGTATGTACATAAGGGTAAAGTTACGTAACAAAGCGCCCTTGCCGTCAATTAGAGGCGTCAGTTACAACGTATAAACCCGTGCAATGTAACTTCAGCTTTTATGCGGTTGTTATGAAATGCTATGATTGATTCAGAAAACTAAAAACGACAATAGGAACATATATAATTAAGAACAAAGCACTTCAATTACTGGGCTTCTTAACAAGATGCATTAAGGGTTTCAAACGGGCTGAAAGTTTTCTGACCGTCTATTATAGCCTTGTCCATAGTATTTTAGAGGATGTTTGTATCATCTGGTCTCCCTGCTACTCAGTCCACTGTCGGAAAGCGTTTAGAGAAAAGCACTAAGGATACTTAGTTAGAAACGGTTATGGCCGCAGCCTTGTTGGCTTTTGTGAGAGACTTGGCGAATTTAAAGTGACCTCCTTACGTGTTTGCCGCCATAAGAAACAGGACCTCACATACTTGCATAAGGTTCTTCATGGTGAGATTGATTCTCCTTACCTCTTTAATAAAATAGCTCTCTCTACAAGGCGCTACACCGAATACCCAACAAGACGTTTTACTTGCGGACGCACAGGAATAATACTTCCTTTTACAAGCCCCTTGTAAGAATGTAGCTTTACAACGAGATATCTATGAAAAACTTCGATTTGGACATTTTTGATCCAAGATCCAGAGTATTTAAACGTGTAGTAAAGCAACTAGTACTTGTATAGATTTTCACCCATTCTCTTGATGCTTTAGTATTAAGCAAGTAAGTAAATTGTCAGCAAATTTAATATAGTTCTTTCTTGTTACTTTAGAATGATGTGTTAACATAAGTAGGGTTACAATCTAGTACGGATCTTTGTTATATCATATTTAATTTGTATCAATGTAATTTGATTGTTATCTGTTTTGTTGTCCATATAATAAATAAATAAATGTATAGGACCATTATATAAGGTTTGTCGATTGTTCAATAGCATTCCCCGTACATCCAAAAATTGTATACAAATCATTATTTCTTGTGTCGACGAAGACAATGGAATTCCCCCTCAAGCTTCTAAAATAATTATAATTATTATTGTTTGCCGGTTCTTAAACCTTAATTCTTGACGCCGGCCGACTGTGCCATTGCCGAGGAATACCGCCTCCATTTTAGATAATTCACAATCAATCTTTAAGGCCATGGGAGATGCGAGAGTCTAAAATAGATATCCAATTGACTGGTCTCAAACTAGGGAATTCCCTGTTTATTTAATTTGAAATTTATCATGAGTTTTTCGGTGAAGGAAAACATCGTAATGAAACACACGTCGAAGAAGCTTCACAACCCTCGGACAATGTGTGAAGTCCACAACCCGCGTTATTTTTTTTTTTTTTTTTTTTTTATTAAAAATGGACGAACTCTTGACCACTACCTAGCCCTAGAGCAAAGATGAGGTCTACGTTGGTACGAGCTCGCCCAGGAGATGCCTATTCAATCGCACCTTGAAAATATTCGGGTTGTATGTACTCGGAAAAATAGACGCAGGCAGGGAATTCCAGTCACGGGCTGTGCGCATTATAAAAGATGACGAAAAGCGCTTAGTACGACTTAAAGGAATATCAACCAGGTGAGGGTGATATCCCGCCGTTCGTCTAGATGTCCGATGGTAAAAGGGGGCGGATGGAATGAGCTGGTGGAGCTCATGGGCACACTCTCCGAAGTATAATCTGTAAAAAACCGACAGACCCGCGACCTTTCGCCGATGGGCTAAACTATGAAGTTTATATTCGAGCTCATCGTCGCCAATAAGCCTTCTGGCTCTGCGATCAATCGAGTCAAGAGCCTCTAGTTGGTATTTCGCTGAGCCATCCCACAGGTGACTGCAATACTCCATGCAAGACCGGACCTGCGCTTTATATAAGGTTAAAAGCTGTCCAGGCGAGAAGTATCGCTTCACCTTGTTAAGGATACCCAGCTTCTTGGCTGCAGTTTGTGCTTTAGACTCTATAGAAGCGCCAAAGTTGAGATTTGCGCTTAATGTCATGCCAAGAAGCTCTAGGCGGTCGGTAACTGGGACAGATACACCCCGAAAAGTAGGAGTCAGATCAAATGGACTCCTTTTTGCGGAAAAAAGACAGGCCTGCGTTTTGGTGGCGTTGAAGCTGACCAGATTGTTGTCACCCCACTGGGCAACAAGACTTAAGGTCAGGTTCGTTCGCTCTACCATAGCCTCTCTCAGCGAACGAATATCTTCCCTGCCGTCTCTTGCGCTAGACAGATATCTCTCGGTAACTGTACTGTCATCTGCATACCCAACTATACCCGGGACCAATAGGTCATTGATGTGTAGCAGGAAAAGAGTCGCCGAGAGAACAGACCCTTGAGGAACTCCAGCATCAATAGCCATCAAGTCAGATGAGCAGCCTTCAATGACTACTCGAATCGACCGTTCCCCAAGGAAATCTGATATCCAGCTGCAAAAGTCGGCAGGGATGCCGTAAGCAGGAAGCTTGCTCAGCAAACTTGCATGCCAAACCCTGTCGAAGGCCTTTGAGATATCGAGCGATACGGCCAGTGCCTCACCGTGTTTCTCGATGGCCTCGCCCCAGCAATGCGTAACATACACGAGAAGATCCCCAGTTGATCGTCCCCGGCGGAAGCCATATTGACGATCACTGAGTAGGTCATTTATTTCAAGGTATGATAGCAGCTTACCGTTCAGAACTCTTTCCATAACCTTGCAGAGTATGGAAGTTATGGCGATTGGTCTGTAATTACAGGGGTCGGCGCGGCTTCCCTTTTTAGGGACTGGTTGCACATTTGCAAGCTTCCATGATTTAGGCACTATTCTCGTTTTTAGTGAGAGGCGGTACAGACACGTCAGTACAGGAGTTAGCTCAGGCGCGCAAAGCCTCAGTACCCATGCTGGTATACCATCAGGACCACTGGCCTTATTCACATCTAGACTTCGCAGAGCTCTACGAACCTCTTTTGCGTGGATTGTGACCTCCGGCATTGAAGTGTCACAACGAGGTAAATTTGGTGGATGTTTTGAGCCTGCATCTAGATGCGAATTGCTTGCAAACATTGCAGCAAATAAGTTTGCTTTATCCGTTGCAGAGTGAGCCAGTGATCCGTCAGGTTTCTGCATGGGAGGCAAGGTGGGACGGCAGAAGTTGGATTCAACTGCTTTGGGCCAACGTGGCGGACTATGGCCTAAACCCTCGTCTGAAAAAAGACCCGTGCCCAGCAGTGGGACGTATAAAAGGGTTGTTGATGATGAGTACCAGAGCAACGGAATTTACCCTGGGGCACTTACCAGAACACCCACGCCGGAACCACTTTAGAAATGTGTTTTCCAAAATGGTCCTACCAGGAATCGAACCCGGGACCTCCACATCCAGTGCCCATAATACAAACCGTTAAGCCAACGAGGTCGTCAAAGTCTTTCGAAGTCGTTCTTCTCTTTCAAAACTTGAAAGAAAATAGTATTATAATATTTTTATATCCGTTCTTCAATTATGAAGGGTTGTTGCTTAAGTGCGTTTTATTCAACTCATATCACATAAAACCAAGCCTTGTATAAGTAGCAATAAGTGCCACAAATACGTGCAATACTTCGGGTTATAAAATTGGTTACTGTCTCCCGCATAGACGCATTTACATAAAGGTGCGTACTGAACACGTGACTATTGTTTTACTTTGCAATACTGTGCGGACAGGAAAATTGCCGGTCTGGCAACGAGGTAGAGTTTACTGGAAGAAACTTATTAAAAAAAAAGTTGATGGAACGACGCTTCACGCAGCAAGAAAGAAAGAAAGAAATTTTATTAAGAAAGATTAAAGTACCTATATATGTAGAAGCACCCCGAACGCAGAACAATAAATACAGTAGAAGTGCTTAGTTTGCGTGGTACGTGTGTCATCAGTTCGTGGAGTCCCGCAAAACTTGAGCTCGGTCGGCCATTTTCGCTTTGTACGTTACGGTGTTATCAATTAACTCGCACGAAATCTCGAAAATCGTACAAAAATGCCTTGTTTTTCTACTTTGGAGTGCATAAATGGTAGTCCCACGTGTAATATTATATACCTATGGTCGTGTTTCGTATTATCATTATCATATTTTGTTTAATTTTAATACATTTTCAATTTCCTGTTAATCGTAATAGTTTTTTTGTGCAATACGGTCACTTCTTTTTGGAGAGCTAAATAAACATCTCAAATTTGTCGTCGTTTAGTCTAATGACAACTAAGTGGGAGCACATTTATTGAAATTTCAATATAAAAGCAAAACGTATTAATGGTATTGAACATTCAACGATATGCCAACAGGGTAAAGTTTAAATTATACGAGTATTATTAACAATGTACTGACGAAATTCAATGATTTACACATACACACTTGTGTGTAAATATACATATTTATAATATGTTAATTAAAACACTACGAATGATTTTACTAGTGCGGGGATCTTGGTGCGTGTGTACAAAAAATCGTAGCAGTAGAGCTCCTTGTGAAAGAGTTCGTCCAGGCAAGTGCTGCCACCTTACGCATTTCTGCCGCAAAGAGTAATGTCAACACTACTGCGTTCCGGTTTTGAAAGGTGCTGGTAAAATTACAGATACATGGGGCTTGTCAACTTATGTCTCAGAG
Source organism: Hyposmocoma kahamanoa (assembly GCF_003589595.1). Taxonomy (NCBI): domain Eukaryota; kingdom Metazoa; phylum Arthropoda; class Insecta; order Lepidoptera; family Cosmopterigidae; genus Hyposmocoma; species Hyposmocoma kahamanoa. The sequence goes on along the minus strand of NW_020653726.1, from coordinate 18,425,716 downwards.
TGGAGGACGCAGCTGTGGCAGTGTCCTTTAGATGTTTCCGATTTCGACGTCTCGCTTACCAGGCGCACGACTTGTTCTTCCCGTTACTTGATATCGTAAAAAAAAACAATGGTAGGTACAATGGGCTTATTATGATGATAATGTAATATGACCCGCGAGTTGTCATTCCGATCGAGAATGGCACATCTAGAAGCTAAAACAATATCAGAAGTCGTTCTTCGCACTCGGATAGATTCCTAAGGTTTCAGTGGTTCGGAAAGAGGCATTTTCTCATAGCAATAATCATTTATAGGGACGACTTTACACTCGCACGTGACGGGATTGCTTAAGGGGCGAAAGGGACAGAATTGACTTTGGTAGGTTGTTTTGAACCGTTGCCTTTGTGTAGTTTACTGTACAACGCATAGGTTTGGGATTGGTAGGAATTTTCAAATAAAATGAGATATATAACTATTTAATTTTTTTCTGCTTATAAACATGAGACGTCTTACGGAATTCTTATGTGGGGTAAAGCGGCAGACATACAAGCCATATTTGTATTGCAAAAACGTGATTCGATCTCGTGTAAGTACCGTTTAGGTAGTCGGGTTTCTTTCAGCGAAAAATTTAAGTAACCTGGTATCATGACTGGATGACTGGTCAAAAAAGCTCCATTGTGAAAGAGTTTGTCCAGGGAAATACTGCCACCTTACCTTTTTCTGCCGCCAAACGGTAATGTGGGCGGTATTGCTTTCCCGTTTCAGGCTCACGACTTGTTCGTCCCGTCACTTTAAATCTCAAAGATCTGCAAGGGACTGCCACTGCGCACTTCACCCTGAGACACAAGTTGACAAGTCTCACGTGCCTGTAATTTCACCAGTACCTGTACCCTTCAAAACCGGAACGCATTGCAATGGCAGTATCCCTCAGTCACTCATCTTTGCGATCGAAAATAATTGAGTGGTACTGTAGCCAGGTGCGTTTTAAAGTGTTGGAAGGAAAAGGGAAAGACAAACGCAATCGCGCACTCCAATACTTGCCAGTTTCACGCGGTCTATCCTGCGTGATTAGCCTTTACACGGACGCTCTTTCTGTTGTTAGAAAAACGAACAACAAAGAGACTTAATAACAACAACTCTTTTGTGGACAAAATCTCGACTAGCCTGCTTATCGGTTTTCTATCGGATACAATTTAAGTGTGCGCAGGAACTTTTCAATTTAGTTCCATCCTCACCGTTCCTCCTTCGGTCGACTAGAAAATCCAGAACACTCCATCCTTATGTCGTTGATATACCACCCATTTGCACTAAGCGCTATGCTACCTCCTTTATGACGCGTAAGGCAAAGGAATGAAATAAATAAATTCCCGAAAAGTACAATTTGGGGCTATTCAAGGCTAGAGCAAATAGGCATTTTTTAGTCATCAGGCATCGTCGCTTAACATCAGGCGAGATTGTGGCCAAGCGTGTGTCTATAAGTACACGAGCAACAACGCGCGAAAGAAGCGTTAGCTTAAAAAAATTCAAACAGTTTCCTAATCACGCACGATAGACTGGCTAGTGTATATATACAACTAATAATATACAGCTAATTGTTCGACAACAAAAAAGTCATCTAGATTACAAAAGCATATTCCTCAATTCCTTAAAGTCCTTATCGTCCATTTTGAAGTCAATATTCTAAAAGATTCCTTAAATCAACTTAAATATATTGAGTTGGTAATTAAATTACTTCGATAGGAATCTGAGTAAACAAAACCGGTTTTTAAAGGTATCTCTCCCCGCTTTAATCGCGTCCTGATCAAATTTCCTTCGAAGTTTCAACCCGAAGCGGATCCGGATATTATTTCGCTTGACATTGCTACCAACTTCACCCTGTAGCTAGAAGCTTGGAAATATTATGCGTAGGTACTTGTAAATCTATTAAATAGGTAGGTATCTAAAGGGTCGTACTTAGACGAAATTAGTTTCTATTAGAATTAAATTAAGTATGAAAGCGAGATGAAGTGGTTTTTGAGAGTTTTTTTTTTATAATATCAAGTGACGGGACGAACAACTCATGTAAGCTGTAATGTACATATTGTAATGCTATTACAATAGTGTTATAAGTCAAAATACTATTTCTGAATAAAACTGTCATCATAGTATTGTAAGGAAGGATCAAAAGATGCGCCGTCAGTAACGTTTGTAACACACTATCGTAATAATAGTACCAATGTGCTTTTAGAATAAGCAAAGATCGGTAAAAATATAATATATTTACTTGAACTTAAAGTAATACTTATAGAGTGAATAATACCTCCGCCTAAAATTCCGAAAGAATTAGAAACAACAAAAAGGCAACAAACCAAAACTTTTTTCTAAATAGGTACACTACAGTAGAATGGAATAATTGCTTATTACCAATGATCGGAATTGCGGGAGTCAATTTAGCTAAACTAAAGAATAATGTGGACATTCCCTTCTACAAATCCCGGGACTTCTCGGAAATGATTATACTTGAATAAGCGTATTATTTATTGAAATTTGAATAACTTGGCGACAAATTATTATTTCCTGTTAAGCATTTGCTACAAATTATTGTCTCAAAAATAATATTGTACTCCAAAATCAAATGAAACTATTTTATTTATCATCATGGGTGTACAAAAACGATATTAACAGAATTTTTTTTGTGGTGCCCGTGACGTACCATCAAGGCGTGCGCAATATATTTACTTTATAGCTTTTAAGATAGTAGTTGTGTTTCTAAAGGCAGGCACTTATTTATATACTTTAGTCATTTAAAAGATAAACATAACTTATATTTTGGCTGTTTAGAAAATAAACAGTAAAAAAAGTAACTTTATACGCTTTGATGACGAAATGGGTCTGTCCATACTAAGGAAATGATCATACTTTAGGTAGATTAGCTCCTTCTATTCCGATCACTGCGTATTACACATCAAAAATATAGAACGAATTACAATATAATATTTCCGAGAATCCAGAAAGAGGTATTATGTGCTTTATGTGTATTAATTTCTTCAAATTTAGGCAAAATAAAAGTTTATTCCGATATCTGACGATAGGTCGTATTCCTTCAGAAATACGACCCTTATTGTAGGGTTCACTCTACTCAATGCTCAAGTCAGAACTTCAGTATAATTCCAAGCACTGGAAATACGACCCTAATGGCAAGGACTTGGGTATGATTTCTAGTGCTTTAAATCATACTCAAGTCCTGACTTGAGCATTGAGTAGAGTTCTGGAATACAACCCTAAGACTACTGTAGACATTCAAAATTTGTCATTTTCGAGAAGTTTTTTTTTGTGCCTGCCTCCGTGGCCGAACGGTTACCACGCCGGACTGCCACGCAGAGGTCCCAGGTTCGATTCCCGGGCCGGGAGAAATATTTGTATGGCCTACATTTATTTCTCTCGTGAGTTTGGGTGTAATTTGTGGTTGTCTATGTGTGTGTCCATGGCACCCGCGACACAGGGTTTCCCTAGTGCGGGGCTATGTTGAGTGTGTGTGTGTGTGTGTGTGTGTGAGTGTGTGTGTGTAAACAAAAGGTTATTAACACAACTTCTACGTGCTTGGAAGTGGTAACAGGTTAACTCTTTCAAGTTGTCTAGGAACAAAATACCTATTTACAACGTGACACCCCTAAAGTTTCTTATTTGATGATTCTAGGGGTGTAAATAGCGTTTAATATTTTTTTTTATTTACTAAGTAAGTAGTTACCAGGTGTGTAAATTACATCCTAGTCTGAAATATAATTTCATGCGAATAATTGCCATGTGAAATAAAATATGAAATAAATCCCAGTTGGATTTAAAAAATAACCTAGTGGTTCCGTTTAGTCATTCGTGCAAGAATAGTGTAGTAATAATGTAGTGGGTTGGGCAGCATTTAGGAAACTGCGTCATATCTTCTCGTCACCACTCCCACAGTGCCTGAAGACCTTAAGGGACAAAGTCCGGAACGCAGCTATCCGGCAGTTATAAGACTAAAGTTGTGGACATCGTCGAGAAATGTAGCAAGTTGAAGTGGAAGTGGGCTGACCACATCTGTCGCAGAACCGATGAGCGATGGACTAGACGGGTTCTCGAGTAAAGATCACGTCGGGAAACGTGATGTAGGACGTCCCAATGCAAGATGGACCGACGATCTGAAGAAGGTCGCTGGTAGTGGTTGGATGCGGAAAAGGGTGATTTGGCACTATGGCGTACCCTTGGGGAGGCTTATATGTCCAGCAGTGGACTGCAATAGACTGATTGATTGAGTGCAAGAATAGAGTTTAATTTTTAACCGACTTAAAAGGAAGAGGACGTTTTCAATTCGACTGTATGTTTTTTTTTTGTATGTATGTTACGCAATAACTCCGCCATTTGTGAACCGATTTTGATGATTCTTTTTTTTGTTGGAAAGAGGGCACCTCAGGAGTAGCCCCATTTCTAGCGAACTAGGGGATGTATGACTTTTGAGATCGGTTTTTTTAGTACTCTGTATTGCGATTATTTTGACACTAAATTTGATATGTTATCCAACTATGGGAGGGTGATATTGATGAAATGAAATTTTAAAAATTTACTAAAATCATTAGCCTGCCAGAGAAACCTCTCAGATCGCAGTGTAATACATTGTCTTATCCTTGCATTACTATATTGTGTTATCATTGTATTTTTTACGTGCAATAATAAAATATTCATTCGTTCATTCAATCATCCGTGTTATAAAAGTAATACGTGTAATTTTCACGGCGTCACTGTCGTGGTCTTGCATGGAGAATGGAGTAGACAGCCGTCACTCCCATGTATTGCGGATAATTGAATTTTAACTGGGGGATGTGCGGACTGCATGCATTATGCAATTTACACTATTTAACATTTTACAGTTTTATACTTTACATTTGCCTGAGCGCTCCTTCTTTGTAGACTTCAAACTAATATTATAAATGAGAAAGTAACTCCTAAACCGCTAAACCAAATTTGATGACTTATTGTAAAGATAGATAGGATCCAGGAGAGGACATAGGCTACTTTTTGTCACAAAAATAAATCTTGAAAGGGGTGAAATAGGGAATGAAAATTTGTATGTGAAAACCAATATTTTCTCAAGTAAGTAGTATAGTAAGCTATTCGATTATTCTCTCGATGCTAATAGTTTTTTTACGCAGACGAAGTCGCGGGCACCATTTAGTAGAATATGTGTTTTTTTATTATGTTTGTGGGGAGAAAAGCGCCGAAGTTCCATCTCATTTATTTTATTAATTTTTCAAAAAACTTAACGGCACTCTAGTTGTTGGGATGCTTCGGCACAGAACCTTGTACTTTCACGCCCGCCAGTCAGACACCGTTGACCCCTAGCCGTAGTTTCTATTAGTTATCTAATAAGTCTCCTCGCCGACCCCGCGAGAATATTCTTTTTTTTACTATACAAGCAACATGCCGGTATAGTAACCTGCATTTTAAAGTGTCGTGACTTGTATATTTAAATGAAGTAGTTCGCATATAGTAAAACACGATTAAGTGTCGTTCACGACTTTTTTGACGTCACAACGACGAAACGACTTGTTCGTCCCGCCACCAGATATTACAAAAAAAAGCTAATTTTAATAATTGTTATAGGAAATCAATTATATTGGTCATTCCGGTGTTGTAATGAAGAAGAATGGAACTCCAAGCACAAGTATATATTAAGCCTAAAGTACATAAAACAATTTCGTTTATATTAAAAGATGATTTAGAGCTATGACTCAGTTTTTTTTTATTCAAATGTAAACGTGCGTACGACCTCCATCTCACCTGATGGAAAGTGACAATGAGGTCCACGATGGAGCCAAGGTCAGGAAAGGTCCAAGTTATAACGTTCAGGTAACAAATCTGCAAGCAGGGAATTACACTCCATAACCGTTCGCCATATAGATGTGGAAGCGTAATGCTTCGTGCGAATCTTCGGAATATCCACAACATATGGGTGGAAACCGGAGTCACCAAAAGTCGGAGTCAGCTCAAAGGGACTTCATTTTGTGGAAAATAGACACGCGTATAGACAGTTATGGTAGCAATAATGCATGGATGTATAAATAAATTTACCACAACCTTTTATTGAACCTAATTACAGAAAATCAAAAATCGAAAACCCATCAACATTCCCAACACACAGGAACTTAACTTCCAAAGACACAAAGGTGACTGTCACAAATAAAATTACTTCATTCTTTCTAAATTTCAACTTGCAGCAAGAGCGGGGGAGTTATTTATCTTTGCTGCCTTGTAATAGAATTTAATTATGTTACGTGCGACGTGCCTAACGCGCCTGGAATTTTGCGAACTCCGCGCGACTTGTATCGAGTCGTTCAGGGTATGTTTATGTAAGTCGTAAGTCTTTTCGGAGGAGATGTAGCAAAGCGTTAAAGTGGAAATTGAAGGATTCGAATGTTAGATTAAATAATTAAATAAAAAATAGAGAATTGTAAACGAGAAAAGTGGTAACTGAGGTTTTTATTTGGGCTAGGCTGAAAACTCTCGTTGGTGGGAGATTATTAGAGATCGAACGCATGTTGTTTTAAGTCTGTGGACATCGGACAGCGCGCGAACTCCGAGCGACCATGTTTTGCTAAGATATTATGTTGAATACTGTGAAAGTGAATTTTATTATACGACTCTAATTTTAACATTTATTGAAATAAGAAAAATGGATCGCGCGATAAATTTTTGTTTGTTGAGAAAGTCACAAACAGGCAGCAGCAGAGCTCCTTGTGGAAGAGTACGTCCAGGCACTGCTACTGTACCTATTTCTGCCACCAAGCAGTTTTGTGAGCATTATTGCGTTTTGGTTTTGAAGGGTAAGGTTGATGGTGAAATTACAGGCACATGGGACTTGTCAACTTATGTCTCAGGGTGACGGGCGCAGTGGCAGTGCCCGACAGATCTATGCGATTTAAAGATCTGAGTAGCACTGCAACTGTTATGGGCGTGTAGTTTAGAATCAGGCGCAGGAATTGTTCGTCCCGTCACTTGTTATTATAAAAAAGCCTTCTTTGACGTGCACGTGTCTTAAAAATATTTCTTCACCCTTAGCGAGAGTTAATGTTACTAAAAATTTCAAAATGTACTCGTAAGTAGCGACAAAATGAACTGGGGGACCACTGCCCTATACTTGAACAAACATGTTTTTGGACGATTTCATACCAATATACTTATATATTTTTGCAATAACCTTTCCGACATTCTCCTTTTTAGATAATTTTGAGTTTCAAATCGTAATAAAAATATACCACTCAAAACCCATGTTCGAACTGGACTGTCATTTATTTTATTCCCTCCCATCTTAGATTGTCCATTTTGCTTGTGAAAATAAAGTAACTCGTTGGAAATTCCTAGATTTTATCTTTTCTACTCAATATTGCTGTCTGCAAGTCAGTGTTAAATGTTTGTGACGGGTAACTGGAACTAAGATGCGCAGTGAAGGATAAAGCATTTACTATAATATTTTTTTTTATACTAAAGTAGACGGCAAACGAGCAAATCAGCCTCTTGTTTAAGTAAGTTTCTATTATTAAAATAATGTGGAATATTACATGGAGTATTATTTAATATTCGAATATACTATCTGAAATATTACTAAATATTGGACAATAATTTAATCCAATGCTTAAATAATAAAAATAATCGAGACGACGTAGAGAAAACAATCCTGAAAATTAACCCTGGAACATTGACGTCAATGCCCTGGAATCATAATTTCTCGTACACATTTGCAACACCAGATGAGCTGCGCTGTGAGCCTTTGAAAGCCCTGTTTACTTCCTTGACGAACCCCGTGTCATAGGGCAAGTAAAACACTTCACAAAGGAGTCTGTTCCACTTTTAGCAGGTTCAAGGAAGGAACAGACGTTATTACCTCGTGTGAACACATTCAGAGATCCAACGTCTCCCTTACTCTAGGCTCCAAACTTAAAAAAAAAACCTGACAATCACATTGTCTTGCCTGGTCTCAAACTAGGAAATTCCTTATACTATGAGTACCAGAGCAACAGAGTTCATTCAGAAAATCCAGACCAGAACCAATTTAGAAAGGTTTATTTCCCATTCCCTACCGGGTATCGAAACCGTGACCTTCGCACACAAGGTCCACATTACAAACCGTTGGGCCACTGAGGTTGTAAATGTACAAAAACAAGTTTTCTCTATTTAAAAAAAAAATATTTTTATCAACGTACCTCTTTTGCCTTCAGCTACCGCAGACTTATCCATAAAAATATTTTTTTTTAAAGTTATTTGATTTGTTATGTGATCTGTGTTTATTATAATTTTTTTTTTATTCCCAAACAGCATAGGTCCATAGTTTGTTAGTAAGCAACCTTATACTATATTAGTTATATGACATCAAAAATTTCTTTTTAAGTGAATGGAATGAACACTTTGTTTGTATTTGTGCCGTTCGTTCTTCTTTAATATTGTTTATTTTATGATTTTATTGTTGTTACTGTTTATTGGCATTCTTTCTTAATTTTATTTGACATTATTTACCTGTTGCAACCCGTATACATGACACCTTGTCATGTTCATTTCATTACATCAGCTATTTAACGGTGATCAAAAATCTTCCCATTCCAAAAATATTCATACTAAATTTATTTTCTAGCAATATAATTCAATTTACAGCGTTATGGGATATACTACTCAACCTTTCCTTGTCATGTACTGCACGGTCCTGCGTCGCACCACGTGTGATGCAACGTACCGATTCATAGAAAATAAATTCGCCTATCATCAACATATACATATTGTGTCGCATTGCTCGGTACAAGTATCTTTTAAGAAGAGGGTTTAGTCCATTCGACTAACAATTCTTCACCTCGCTGACACAGCGCGAGTTGGAGACTTAGCACGTTTTAGTTTGAATTATAATTTTCCCCGTAGTTATTCGGTTCTATTGCGCGAGTCGACACTGGACTTATTTTAGAATCATTTTCTATATATGGTATATATACTATACGTATTCTACTTAGTTCGATTGATATTTAAAAAATTATTGGTTTTTCAAGTCATAGGTTTTCTAACCGTATAGTAATCAACGTATGTCCTCAATTTTACCATATATTTATTCCAGAATAATTGATTCAACAATTTCACGGATATGTGGAATCAACCAAAGCCATTTGAGGTTGCATCGATTCTTAAGGGACAAGCAAGCGTGCTTCCACTAGGCTAACATCACTCAGTCAGCAAATGCATAACCGCTCACGCGATGCGCTCCTCCTACCGCAAAATGGCGGCTATTTGGTTTCGCAAATTAGAAAAGCATTTAGTTTAAATACAAGTTTTTATAAATAAAAATTATTATTCTGCATTGCTAAATAAATACCCTTCGTACTACCAACAAAAACATTTCAAATAAAATGCAGTAATACACCGCAAATCCTGCACTTAAAAAGCACTAATGAAATTTTTGGTGTACTTGGATAAATATGATAATATTCCGTTTGAGTGGTTCTAACGTTTACCATGAAATTACTCCTTAAAGTATAGTTTATAAACATTTATATTCAGAGTAAACTTAAAAAACGATACTTACGGTATGTTTTCAATAAATAAACACCGAAATCACCAGCCCAAACAATAACACACGATTGTCGTGATGTATTTTTGAAGGTGTTTATTTTTTTAAATGACAGACACAGGCATTAAAAACTGTATGGTTTGCTAGAGTAGTTACCGAAATAGCAATTAATATTAGTTCTTTTACCTGTTATAACTTCGATATCCGATAAATCGGTATAAAATCATCACCGGCACCTCTAGGTGTGGTATGCGTCTACGGCTGCATGTATCGCGTGAGCGGATAAAAAGAAAGGAGTCAATATTACAACCATTTTCAACCCTACTCACTTCGCCGTCTCTCAGAATGTTTCAGTGTTAATTTTTATCTCCATGGTTCATGGACGACGTAAGAGGATGCTGGTGGAGGACAATATCCGCATCTGGAGTTAAACTGTTTTCTTTAAACGCTGCGCTATTGTAAGATGCACGTATTGAGGGTTACAGATAGATATTTTTTGTTAATATCAACTGAGTTAAAGAAATTAACAGTTTACCACTTAGCGTCACAATACATCTATAAAAATGTAATTTATGTTAAGAAGAAGAGTATTTGAAATTTGTATTGAATTGAAATTCAATTATTTTTATGTGAAATTACTCCACTAGTTTGTTATAATTATTAATACAAAGATATCCGTCCGGATTCTTCTTTCGACTTTAGACCGACGTCTTCTAGCAAACCGTGCCAGACGCTATGCCAACTAAGCAACGGAACGAACCAGCGCACCCCATGAACTTTTCTATGTGCTTGTTGTTGTTGAGAAATCTATGAAAGTATTTCGTCACCCCGTTAAGTAACTTTACAGCTACCAACCCTGGCTAGAGATGTTGCTATTAACTGTATTACGCTTAGTTGGCATAGCGTCTGACACGGTTTGCTAGAAGACGTCGGTTTGAATCCGGCCAAATCGAAGAAAATTTTTCTAAATGTTCGATCTTAGTATCAATAATTATAACAAAGAATAGTATTTTTTTTATAAAATATTTTGTTCCTTACAGTCGTCTTTGCAAAGTCATAAATTCATATACGCTTCTATAGTAAGATTCCGGTCCATAATTTTTTGGATTTCACAAAATTTAAATCTACAGTGAAAAAATACTTTATACTAAAACGTTATGAACAGCTTCTGCCAACTTAGCCGGTAAAAATCCGAGATAGTGACCCGTTTTAGCTCTTGGAGGCTATCTCCATCTGTGCTTGAAATAAATATTGTTAATGATAAATGTTTACAAAGAGCAACCGCTACAGTTTCTTGCTCACTCTTCTCAGGGGAATCTGCTTTACGAATGACTAGTACAGTCTAATCAATATGATGATTTCAAGGGTAATTTGCTTACCTATGAAATAAAGATTATTTGTCTTTGTACAAGATTTACGCCTTGGAATGATCCTGGACATGAGTAACAATTGACCGATAAACTGAATACTGCATGACCTCATTAATTATATTCAGTACCCATACATTTGCTATCAGAAAATGTACTAGACTGTGAACACCAAAGGGAACAAGGAATTTCTTTGGCCCGACGTCTGTCTTTTACCACAAATATTCCTCTTTAAAAGGAAGGCAGAGGTGAGTGAGTGTGTCTCACTCACTCACTTCTGGATTTAAAAAGGAAAGACAAGAGGAAGAAAAAGTGTCCTTCCATAATATAATCAGTAACCCACAGTTCTTTGAATCTCGATCAAGGCTCTAAATAAAGTTTAGTTCTTTTTATGATACCATTGACCAGGTGACGGAATGAACAAGTCGTACGCCTGGTGATAAACGACCCGCCTGTCCATAGCAGTTACTCTCTTTCTACTGCATATTAATATATGTGTGTGTGTTGATGATAGCACAGTTGTAGATAGGTATTTCACCAATGCAAGGGTCAGTGGGGAGTAAATCCAGTCTTATCGAGAGTCTATGGTTAGCAGTTTGGATTTGACACTCAAGGCAGTCTCCGATTTGGACGATGCCAATCTTGTCAAATTTAACGCTACCAAAGTCAGGCGTGTCTATTCTCCACAAAACGGAGTCCCTTTGAGCTGACTCCGACTTTTCGTGATGTATCCATACCGATAGCCAACCGTCTCCAGCTACTTGGAATGGACCTGTCGTCCAATTTGAATATAGGCAGATACATTGAATCCATGGCCAAAAATGCAACAAGGAAGCTTGGCATTCTTTCCAGGGTGAGGCGTTACTTTAAACCGGGACAGTTGCTCCAGTTGTACCAAATACAAGCCCGGACATGCACGGAGTACTGCTACCACCTTTGGGATGGCTCTGGTACATACCAACTGGCCACCTCGGATTCAATCAACAACCGTGCCAAAAAGCTTATAGGTGACTCAGAATTGGTGAAGGCGAAGCTGCAGAGCCTTGAACACCACCGTAAAGTTGCCTGCTTATCTGTATTTTACAGGATATACGAAGAGTATGCGATGGAATCACACGATTTAATTCCACCTTCCCCTTTCCATCATAGGAGGACCAGACGTAGGCTTGGGTACCACCCCTATGTTGTGGATATTCCAAAGATTCGCACGAAGTGTTACGTTTCCACATTTACATGGCGAACGGCTATGGAGTGGAATTCCCTGCCTGCAGACTTGTTCCCTGAACATTATAACTTGGACCTTTTCAAGGCGAGAGTGAATAGGCATTATTTAGGTGTGCATGCTCCATCGTCGACCTCGTCGTCACTTTCCGTCAGGTGAGATGAAGGTCAAATGCGCACTTACACTTCATAAAAAGAAAGTTGCTGTGTCTCTCAGAGCTCTAAGTCACAAAGATCTGAGGGGAAGTAAAAAAGAGCTGAGAAGTTGACAAGTCCCATGTGCTTAATTTGTGCGTAATTTCACCAGCACTCCCTTCAAAACTTATGGTGGCAGTACTTCCGTGGACGAACTCTTTCACCAGAAACTCTACTGCTGCTAACATTTCTTTCCGTGTGCTACGGTGTTTCCAGCGACGAATATTTGTCAGGTGAAGCCTGAAAAACATCAAATTACTTTGGCTTTTACCTTTTCCTCGACATAGATTTAAGCAATTGTTTTATCTGAAATGTTTTATTTTTTGTGTTGAAGAACAAACCATTTTATTTATTTTTTAACCGACTTCAACGAAGGAGGAGGTTCTCAATTCGACTGTATGTTTTTTTTTTGTATGTATGTTACGCGATAACTCCGGTATTTGTGAACCGATTTTCATGATTCTTTTTTTGTTGGAAAGAGGGGAATACCATAGATGTCCCATTTCATTTTGAAGAAAATCATCCACCTCTAAGGGTAGCTGTTTACGCATGAAGATTCATTTTTATAAATAGCGCCTAAATTTTACTTAAGAAGCAATTATTTCAATGGTTGATTTTGCTATTTCTCCAATTCAAGGCGTTTTTCTCTCAATATTACTTTGAGCAGTGAGAAACGATTTTTATTATCTCCTGTGTCAAGTCCTGTATAGTGGCGAATTTAAGGATATTTCAATAAAACTTAGCAAATAGACGTAACGTGCTTTTGAGGTCGGTTTTTTTAGTACTCTGTACTGAGATTATTATTTGTTTAAAACTGTGTTTTAGCAACTAATAGCGTTTCGTTATTTCGTTATCTCCTTAGAGCTTTGTCCACGTTATGTTTTGGAAGATAATATATTTTATGTCTACCGTAGATATATACTATTAAACGGTTACTTAATTATGAGCATCGTATAAGCTAGACACACGCCTACCCCTGATCATGGTCTACCGGTTTTGTATCGCCTGCATCCAACCAATGCCGGCCACCTCCCTCAGGTCGTCTGTCTATCTAAGAGGAACTAACCTCCAGTTGAAATAGTTATAGATCAATAACTTATTCACAAGCTTAGGAGGAATTTCAAGAGTAGATGGGATATAATATATGAAATTTTCCTTTTAGAAAAATCGAGACCAGAAATATTTTTATCGTTGAACAATTTGAATTTCCTACGAGTTTGCGTCCTTCCGTAAATTCCATTTGAGACGTCGGACGAAATCGCCCGTAAGAAAGAGAGTATAGTTTGTTGTTTTTATATTAAGTTTCTGCCGGTGTATAAAATTCTTCAAAGTATAAGAACATTTTTCACTAAGGTTACAGTTTAATAGATAGTCTGCTACAATGGCCAACAACGTTGGGCCAATGTAGCAGACTATCTAGTTTACAACAAGAATTTAGAAAAAATGTTTGCCGCTTTATAATATAATTATATAATGATTGAAGACAAAGAAAAATTTCTTGGACCTGACAGGTTTCGACACCGGTTTGGAACGGGTCGCGTTCTGTCAGTTTTAAGGAATTTTCTATTTATTTGTTTTTATTTAAATATTTATTGCACAGGTCAATACAAATCACATTTTGTTCAACGGAAAACACTAACAAAAACTACTACTTATATCTAAAAGAAATTTCTTCCTGCACACCAAAATACAGGACACAATAATTATAACGGGTTTACGTGTACAACAAAAACAAAATTAAATTATGTTGAAAATAATAAAAAAAATAGCAAAAATTAAATTACTACAGACTATATAAATACTTATCCAAATACATGTTTCATATTATAAAATCTATAAAATAGATGGAACAGAGGATAAATAGTATACTTTAACATTCATTTTAAATATCGGTAAAGATTTACTATCATGTATAGTAATGGGAAGTGCGCTCCAAAGTCTGACAGCATGAACAGTAAAGAAGTGAGAGTAAAATCCGGACGTGAATGATGGAAGAGATAACTGGGACCTAACGAGAGAGCGATAGGGCTTATCGGGGGACCTGAGAAAGATGTTTTATTGTTTTGAATTTTCCTTTGGATTCGATCTGTGTAATAATAAGGAGTAGAAAATTGAAACATGCCAAGTACTGTGTCTTGGAACCGATGTACGATTTTG
>NW_020653726.1:18405004-18411235 GCF_003589595.1 Hyposmocoma kahamanoa | reverse complement strand
TTTAGAGAATGCATTTTCTTAAAGAATTGTTAGAGAAAATTTAGAAACGAAAATGTTTTTAAGTGTCTGAGGAAAACTGTTTGATATAGTGTTTTTTTTGGTACGTATGACCATAACAATAAACACAGGTGATTATTTTTCTAACTGAATGGACTTAAAAAGGTGGAAAACAAAACTGTCTGTAATATACAGTTCGACTTTAAAATGGAGAATGCGCTGCATGTGCGCCGCTCGAATGCTACAAAGCAATTAAGTGCGCCTCTGTAATGACATCTCATAACGCACCAAATTTGGTAATTTTAAATCATCTCAGTTGTGTGTAGATAATTGTCAATAGCAGTATTTTGTACGTATGTTATTCTGCTAAAAGTTAAGAGTGGTCGCTTGTTAGAGGTGAGCTACTACTCATGACTAGCCATCGAGCTACTGTTCAACCGCCATTGCAATTTTTTGGTATTCTGCTCTTTAACCGCTCACGCGATGCGCTTCTCCTACCGCAAAATGGCGGCTATTTGGTTTCGCAAATTAGAAAAGCATTCAGTTTAAATACAAGTTTTTATAAATAAAAATTATTATTCTGCATTGCTAAATAAATACCCTCCGTACTACCAACAAAAACATCTCAAATAAAATGCAGTAATACACCGCAAATCCTGCACTTAAAAAGCACTAATGAAATTTTTGGTGTACTTGGATAAATATGATAATATTCCGTTTGAGTGGTTCTAACGTTTACCATGAAATTACTCCTTAAAGTATAGTTTATAAACATTTATATTCAGGGTAAACTTAAAAAAACGCTACTTACGGTGTGTTTTCAATAAATAAACACCGAAATCAACAGCCCAAACAATAACACACACGATTGTCGTGACGTATTTTTGATGTTGTTTATTTTTTAAATGACAGACCCAGGCATTAAAAACTTTATGGTTTGCTAGAGTAGTTACCGAAATAGCAATTAATATTAGTTCTTTTACCTGTTATAACTTCGATATCCGATAAATCGGTATAAATCATCACCGGCACGTCTAGGTGTGGTATGCGTCTACGACTGCATGTATCGCGTGAGCGGTTAATATACTCGTACCTCGATAGTGCAGTCTACTAATGCTATACATATTTTAGGGCTAAATTTCTAGTTAAAATTAAAACATTCATAGTAATTTTAGTAAGGCAACATCGATCTTTAGTAATATTAATATTCCCGTGAGTCTGCCTATGGGTTCCATCAGCTCGGACATCCAGACGTACGGCGGGATATCATCCTTACTTGTTCGATATTGCCTTAGGCGTACTAAGCTCTTTTCATTATCTTTTATAATGCGTACAGCCCGGGAATGGATTTCCCTTCTTGTGACTGTGTTTCCGAACTCATACAACCCGGGTCTTCTCTTCTTCTTCTAAATCTTTAAGGTGCGACTGAATATGCATCTTCTGGGCGAGGTCGTTCCATCGTAGATCCTATCTTTGTTCCAGAACTAGGTAGTGGTTAAGAGCAAATCCATTTAATTAAAACAAAATTGAATTTCTGACATTGCCATTCGTCCGAGAAGTGGGTCCGAGTTTTCTAGAATTGTATTCCGGAACAAACACGAATCGCATGCAATGCGCAATTGTGCTTAGAGATTATTATCGAGTTGCACGTATTGTAATAACTCATTTATTATAATCTATATTTGATTTTAATAAATATTGTTGATAGTATTCATTTATATTTTGTTAAATTACACCACTGTTGTAACTGACAATACAAAGATTGAACACGAATAAAAATTATTGGACTGCCTGGTCCCATTAACGTTTGTGGTCGATTTTGAATTAATACTGTACAGGTAATAAGTTATTTATTAACGGTAAATATCGACAATCACTTCGCTTTTCATATACGAGTATATACCTATTAAAAAGAGAGAAAAAATACCTCTAAAAAACCGTAATTGACTATGCGAGCAGTACCTAGAACTCCCAAATACAATCTTCGTTCTCCCAGAAATAAATTTCAATATCAACCGTCTATGATGGACGGGAAGTTATAATATAAATTGACTGGTACTAAAAAGACTTCAAATATAACACCAACGTTCTAAATAAAGCACGGTCCAACGATACGTCTTCCCCAATTCGATAGTGACAGGAACAGGTGTCGGGCGATCCACTCTAGCGGAACGGGACATATCCAGACAGGTACCGCCTTCGGAATGGGGCCACGAATCACAATTCTTTGGTATTATTTAAGTAGAGATAAGGCACGGTTGCTTAAGGATAAAATATACATTTTCTTTATTTTTATACCATCTAAATAAACGTAAAAAAAATATCGACTATTTCATCCTGTGACATCATGATTATGGCTGGCACCGTGTCCACTTTGAAAAACGTTTCTTGAGATACATTGAGTAACAACATGCATCTTCTTCTGCATAATTATTTGCATTATTTGTCTCTTTAATTCTAGTCGTGACACAGAGTTCTAAGTACATAGGCGTGACAATTAAGACAATTTCGATGTAATAATTATAAATATGTTAATAATAATAGAGCTCCTCGTGAAAGAGTTAATCCAGCCAAGTACCTATATCTGCCGCCAAGCAGTAATGTGAGCATTACGGCGTTCCAGTTTTAAAGTATAAGGGTGCTGGTGAAATTAAACGCACATGGGACTTGTTAACTCATGTCTCAGGATGACCGACGCAGTAGCAGTGTTCCTCAGATCTTTGTGAATTGAAGCTCTGAGTGACACTGTATAGGCGAGTGACAATGGATAGGTGTGTCGCCACCAGCCACATGACTTGCTCGTCCTATCATTTGGTATCATAATAAAAAATTATACCTTCTCTTATAAGACGAAAAATTTTACAAACGGTCAGTCTGACATCAACTACATGAAAGTTACATCAATACTTTTTTAAATTTTAATACAAAGCAAAATGGCCGCGATTTTCATGCTCCAAAAATCTAACTCCATCTCTGTACAGAGACAAACGATTCGAACATCCCGTAGTATCCTATGTAGTCCCGGAATGTCTTGCCACGTCCCGATCTCGAATGGAAACAACTGCAATAGTTGTTTCTTTTTATTATCTCGACCTTTGTAAGGTGTTTTCTTGCTCTAAATTGCGTTTTTATGTGTTTTACAAAATCTATTATGTTCCTTATAAAGCGATTGATCGAAATTGACGACATCGAGTTACTTACATTACACATAGAACATGAAATTGTAACTTGCCTACATTCATAATAGAAGTGACTGCATGGTCTGCCTTTAAAATTGATTCTTTTGAATTTTTTGAGGTTTTAGGTTCTCAAAATTGCTACACATTGGTATTGAAACTATTTTTGGATTTAAATCACGTGTATTTGTTTTATTAAACAAACGTTCCAGACTCGTTGCAGGTCACGACTAAGATCATAAAGTCAGCAACGAGTTATGTCTAATATTAATACAAACCGCCCCATTCTGAACTATATTTACAAAATATATTAATTAATATATCTTATTTTTAATTACCAAAAAACATTTGGTATTTTCAACAATTTTCATTCCAAATTAAGCCACATACGAGTTCCAAAATATATTATTTTCACGCTATGATTTTTTCCTAAAGGAAAAGAAATAAAATAAAACTTATTAATATGTAGTATTGCTGTCTTTCGTCGGTTTCATCAGAAGAAATATTATTTCGAAGTCTGTTTATTTGTTTATTTTTCAGACTTAATTATATAATATTGAATAAGCTGGAGTCATCCCCTAATTTGGGTCACAAATATCGAAGTAATCGCACAACACACACAAAGTCGTCTTTTTGAAGT
Organism: Hyposmocoma kahamanoa; assembly: GCF_003589595.1. Taxonomy (NCBI): domain Eukaryota; kingdom Metazoa; phylum Arthropoda; class Insecta; order Lepidoptera; family Cosmopterigidae; genus Hyposmocoma; species Hyposmocoma kahamanoa. Next base: position 18,407,422 of record NW_020653726.1, on the reverse strand, counting down.
CGGTTAAAAATACACTGAAATTGAATATCATTTCATTTTTTTTTTCAGAAATAATAAACAACTTTCAACTCAACAAAGTAGGTAACACAAAGTTAGATTATATGTGAAACCTATGAGAAACTATGATAACATGAAACAACACGACACGACACGAGTTCATAACGACCAAGCAAAAACAGATATTTGTTTGAATATGTTCCTACATGAATACGAAGTTTAATTGCATCGGCTTTAGTTCTACACGTGTACAATTCAAATCATTTATTGCTTTAACCGTGGAATATGAAATACTTTAATGTATGCATATACGAAAGTAGAGTATATCATGGTACGTCATAGTGCGTAATTCCCAAATTATTAAGCTGTGTTCACAATGACAATTATATTAACATTGTACTAAGTTTAAGTGTTAGTCAAACCATGAAAATAGTAATGATAATTATGAGGTGTGAAGCAACCACACCAATTATCAGATCTCAAACAAGACAATTCCTTGGACTGTGAGTACCAGACCAGTATTTAAATATTTTGTCATAGATTTCACATTGGTGGTGCCACTGAAGCCGACAAAAATAAAAAACAAATATCTGTACAAACGCATAAAGAAATTCGTGAGATCTGCTCACGCGATCTTTACAACAATAGGTAGAGCGGTCGTCCTAGTTTGGCAAAATAGATACAGGCTCGAGTCCTGCCAGCATTACTGCGTTTTGATTTTGAAGGGTAAAGCGTGAAACACACACAGAGCGGGTGTGGGTCGGTTCGGGACCGCGGCGGGTCTAATTCCGGTTTATATTGTTAACAACACACAAAGCGCGATCCGCGCCCGATTCGCGCCCGACTCGCGCCCGACTCGCGCCCGACTCGCGCCCGACCCGCGCCCGACCCACGCCCGAACCGCGCCCGACTCGCGCCCGACCCGCGCCCGTCTCGCGCCCGTTTCGCGTCCGACCCGCATCCGCTGTCTGTGTGTGGCACGGTTTGTTTAAGGGTGCTGATGAAATTACAGGCACATGGGACTTGTCAACTTATGTTTCAGGGTTAGGATGTAGTAGCAATGCACTCAGATCTTTATGATTTAAAGCACTGTGTGACACTGTATCTGTTGTGGACTGGCGTGTCGCTTACCTCCAGGTGCACGAGTTGTTCGTCCCGTCACTTGATATTATAAAAAATGAGACATATTAAATTAAAATAAGTTATACACACCGAAAAATTGCCTAGTGCTAGTTATTACAGTTAGTTAAGAAGGACATAATGTACAAGATCTATACAAATGTATTTTATAACTTTAACCCTTCTAGTTTTAGCTAGAAAATTACATTTAGGGGCATACTCTGGAACATCATGTCTTAGAGGCAGGCAAGGTTGGATCGCTAAACTTATTACTCAACGGCCTCAGTAGCCCATTGATAAACACTATGGTCGTTAAATAAAGACGTCTCAGGTTCTTTTCTCTATGGGAAACGAATTTTTGTAAACTGGTTGTGACCTTTTTTTTTGTCTTTTCCTTAGTTTGAGACGAGGTATAGTTGTTTGATACATATTATTGTTAAATCCTCAGTGCATTGTGTTCCACAAACAGTACATTGTGTTCGGGTCTAGTCAGTGGCGTAGCGTGGAGGGTGCAGAGGGGGTCATGGCCCCGAGTGGCACAGCTTCGAGGCGGCGGTGAGCGCGGTCGACCCCTGACTAGTCAAAATTAGAGGCGAACATAAAAACACATTCGAGCCGAGCATTCCCGAACGAACTACTTTTGTAATCGTGAAAATAGAGGGGGGCAGCAAATTTAAGGTTGACTCCGCGTGGCAGAAATCGGGCAGCGGAGAGGTTAGACCGGACTTCTACCGGCTAAAACCTCACGGTGGCCTTCTCGGGTGCTCTAGTGGGATCTGGGAGCTAAAGACAGAAAATTTTGTCGAAGATCGCACTCTGCCTTTTGATCGCCGGAGGCTTGAACTAACCTAATCAAAAGCTACTTACCGAGGAGCTCAGAGACTGGCTGAGGATTGGACATCTCTTCCTGAACCTACAAATTTATCTTACGTAACTAAAAAACTATTTGATCATCACTAAGAACAGATCTAATAATAGCTCCTAGCACAAGAGTAACCCTGTATGTAACAAAAAAGAACCATCGAAATCAGTTTACAAATGTCAGAGTAAAGGACAGTCGAATTGAAAACTTCCTCTTTTGTTAGTAGGTTAAAAATAACAGAAATAATGATAAAAAGAGATCTTCCAATTTGCATAGTACATCTTACTTACATAGTTTGTCTTACTTGCCGACATACAACTTACTTAAATATAAATAATGGACAAAGGAGAAGGGATTGCTTCATCACACGCTTAACACACACAGACACACTCGCACACACACACACACACACACACACACACACACACACACACACACAC
>NW_020653726.1:18397716-18404994 GCF_003589595.1 Hyposmocoma kahamanoa | reverse complement strand
ACACACACACACACACACACACACACACACACACACACACACACACATACATACACACACATACACACACACACATAACCCCACACTAGAGAAACCCTGTATCGCGGATGCCATGGACACACACATAGATAACCACAAATTACATCAAAACTCGCCATATATGTAAAAATAGAAATAAATGTAGGCCTTTAAAATATATGAATATATATTTGTAAGGCCTACATTTATTTTAATTATCCGGGAATCGAACCTCTGCGTGGCAGGCAAGCATGGTAACCGTTTGGCCACTGAGGCAGTTTCAGAGTCATAGTTCCTACACAGGCCCAGTCTGAAACGGGAACTTCACGGTAAATTGTTTTACATGTGTACAGGTTTCTTCACTATGTTTTACTTCTCCGAAAATCTCAAAGTAAATTTCAGAAAAACTCAAAGGTGCAAGCCCGAAGTCGAACCCACGAAATGAGAGTCGATACGTCAAACCATTAGGCGGCAATTATTGACATCACTCGATCTAGGTATCCAAAAACCAGTTACGATCCCACTCATAGTTACACCCCAAACAAGACAAGCGCGTAAATATCGCGCTACAATCCCAATAGGCCGTAAGCCTATGCAAATTTCATTTAGTGGTAATCCACTCAACGGGATTGCTCTTGATTGATAGACGCAAATTGGAAATAGGCTGCGTTCCGGGCGTCCGGGCATCCGTAACGCTCGCGGCGACAATCGCGGTGTTAAAAAGTCCAAGGGTGAAAAAGGCTACTTTTTAGTACAGCTACTCGACTAAAACATTGTTAGATTTACATGTCGATTTGAATTCATTTCCACAGCGAGGCTGAAACGTAGTTTTGTATAATAAATAATGTAATAGTTAGCCTGTATGTAGCCCTACAGCTGGTCATAGACCTCCTTTTACGCTGTCTGTGAATTTTAAATTAAATTTTGTAAGTAAATTCAGAAAAACTCAGAAGTGCTAGTCCGTATTCGAACCCACGATTCTCTGCTTGCGGAGCTCTAGGTCAGACCTTTGAGCTACAGCAACTTTTTATTATTTTGCGCCCAATTATAGACTGAAACTAAGTATTTTTTGTAGCTGTAGAGCTCCTTGAGAAAGAGTTCGTCCAGCGAAGTACTGTCACTTTAATTTTTTTTAACACCTTGCAGTAATGTGAGCATTAATGCGTTTCGATTTTGAAGGGTAAGGGTGCTGGTAAAATTACAGACACATGAGACTTGTCAACTTATGTCTCAGGTTCACAGGCGCAGTGGCAGTGTCCCTCAGATCTTGACGATTTAAAGCTCTGAGAGCCACAACAACTGCTATAAACAGGCGTGCCGCTTAACACCGGGCACACGAATTAGTCGTCCAGTCATTTGATATCATATGTAACAATAACTTTTTTACAACGGATTCACCCCCTGGTTTGCCACCCTCAGCGGTAGAATATTGACTTCAAATTTAAATGAGACCAATTACAATTAGAACTACTGAGGCACCTTCTTTCCAATAAAGAAAGAATGATCAAAATCGGTGCACAAATGGAGGCGGAGTTATCGCGTAACATCAATTCGATTTTGTTGTATGTTCAAACAAAAAATACAAGCGAATTGAGAACCTCCTCCTTTTTTGAAGTCAGTTAAAACATAACAAATAGTTACAATCATAATTCAAAACAAAAAAAACTGAAATGTGTTAAGGAAATTGGATTTGATATATCAAATGGAGGTATCAAAAACAATGTTTACAATTTCCTTGATTAAGGGAATGTAAGCTTTTAAGTGATTCATTTTAGGCACATTTTGTGGTGTCAGAAGGCTCCATATTAAGCCTTCACCGCTTTGTTATTAGTTTTACGACTTTTTTTATAGCTTTAATTGGAGTTGACACCGTTTCGTGGGTTTTTATTGTCGGCTTTATTTGTTTTCGTCGTGAATTAAAAAATGAGGGGCGGTTTGGAATTACGTAATCCTGTCTTGAGGTATACGTTAAACAAAGTGTAATAAACAAGCTATGTGACGTAAAATAGATTTATGGCGTTAACAACATTTCAATGTAACCAAAAGATTGTCCCCATTTGCACGAAAGGACGAATATAAAATCAGACGCTTCTAAAGGCGCTGCAGTGGCGCACGCGTCTCGACAGTGGTGCTGCAACTGCGCTTCTGAATATTGTATGGTCAGGTACTTACTGGCGAGTGGTAACCCTAACAGTTGTATGTTATGTTACCAAAAATTATAGTGTGTAGTAGTTTGCGAGCATGTCGCGACCGAAACGCGTGCAATTCTCTGTGTATATGTATAATCAAGTACTCATTCTGGTGAGTCACTTGAACCTCGTTACTGTATCTGCTACGTTACAGTTACAACTCGCTACTGCATACCCGGCTTATGAAAATTAGTAGTTACTAGCCACTGCAGCGTTTTTATAAGCGTCTAATTTGAAAGCACCCTATATAAGTTATGTTCACAAGATATTGCAAGAGACGCCTTTAAAATGGCTTATTTATTTATAACAAAAAAGTAAGGAGTTTTTTTATGACACGAACAAGTCGTAAACCTGATGGTGAGCGACACGGCTGTCCATAATAGTTGCAGTGCCACTCAGAGCCTTAAATCACAAAGATCTGAGGAACACTGCCATTACGCCCGTCTCCCGGAACATAAGTTGACAAGTTCCATGTGCCTGTACTTTCACCAGCACCTTCCTTACCCTTTCAAATCTAACAGCAGTAAAGTTTACATTCCTGCTCGGCGTCAGAATTAGGTAAGGTGGCAATACTTCCATAAACGAACTCTTTCACAAGGAGTCTACCGCTACTAAGAAATTGTGCCACGATTGCCATGTTCAAGAGAAATTTTAAATTGTATTTAATAGATAATCAAAAGAGGTACGACGAGTGGGGTATTTTTTAAGTGAAGTGTTTTTCTTGATTTGTTTTATTAACTATTGTTTTTAATTTTCATTTTATTTCATTTATTTTTTATTTTTGTCTGTTTTTTGTGTAGTTTATTTAGGCCAGCATATGTTATGTTATATTATTTTATAGTGTATATATTTTTTATATGTGGTAAGAGTTGTCATTGTTTAATGATTGTTTGTTTATTGTGATGTTTAAAAACCTATATATTTTATATTATGTTAAGTTGATGTATGTATATGTTCCTGTTGTTAAAGTGTATGTTCGTTGTAGTGGTGTCCTTTCTGTTTCTGTTGTGGTGGCCACAGAATATCAGCGCCGGTCTGTTTCTCCGTGAGCAAACTGGCACATGCTGAGTGCCAGTTTGCTCCTTTTTGGTTCCTTATTTTTGTAGTTGTAAAGTAGTTATTGTCAATGTAATGTGGACCAAATAAATATATTTTCTTTCTTCTTTCTTCTTTCTTACTAAAGGTTTATAATAGACACCTTTGGTTACATCATGTTAGTTTACTGTCCAACCGTTTGGCAGCTACGACTCCACAGACAGATAGAGACATGCATACAAATATTTCAAATTTAAAACTTATAAGTCCCCGCTTTTTGGGTTGAAGGTTAAAAAACAAAAATATTAAAACACAAGCTTTCTCTAAACATAAAGACTGCTTACAAGCAGTACCATTTGTTATTATCGTAAATGCATCTCGTTTTAAAAAATAAATCACGTTCTTTCAAATGCAGTGTGCTTCCAAGATTCTCAGCATGAGGGCAATGGGTCCAATGACTTCAAACCCTCGACTGAACGACGCCAGGTTGTCTTTATATCTAGCTGACTGTATAACACTTAACTGTCTGAACACTTCTTATGTTGCATTGTTATTGGATCTTCTTGGAGGGTTAAAGTTATTTGGTTCAGTTGCGCTAAAGTTAAAATTAATGGTGAGCTAAGATTTCATACATCAATATACGTTTTTGGCTCCGCTATAAGTTAGACAAATGTGTTTAATTTTAACCGAGTTTAAAAAAAGGAGGTTCGTAATTCGACTGACGATTCCAATAAAACTACCGTACCATAATCGCACCTAAATTTTACTTAATGAGCAATTATTTTAATGGTTGATTTTGCTATTCTTTAATTGAAGGCGTTTTATCTCTCAATATACTTTGAAAACCGATTTTTATTATCTCCTGTGTCAAGTTCCGTATAGTGACGAACTAGGGGATGAATCCGGGTTTGCGCACTTTCCGGATTTCAATAAAATTTGGTAATTAGATGTAATTCCGCGTACTTTTGAGGTCAGTATTTTAGTACTCTGTACTGAGATTATTTTAGACACAAGAACTTATTTATTTAGTATCTTCCATAATGAACTTCTATTACTTACAGTTTTTGAGAGACAGGAACTTATTTATTTAGTGTTTTCCGTAATAAATTATAATTAATAACATTTTTTGAGCGATAGGAACTTAAACTTTCCGGTTGGTAGTGAACGCCTAATGACATTCAATCCGCCATTCATTCTGTATTGTGTGAAATTAGAGTTTATTTCTTTAGTACCTACTGGGAATTTCCTACTTTGACGCCAGGTAAAATGTCTAGCATATTATTACTGTTAGGAAGTAATAAAAGATGTTTAATCACCCAGAATAATCTTTCACAAGTTACATTATTAAGTAAGCAATACATAACTCTCGAAGTCAAAAGATATGTAACGTTCTAAGGGGAAAGATAGTTATTTTAAGCTTTATCGATGTTTTAAGCATCACTACACATCGATAATTGACGGATCCTCTATTAATATTGACTTTAATCGTAGGGAGTTGCTAAATGTCCGTCCGTGTTAATGTTTACGTTAAAGTTTGTATAATTTTCTACCCCGTTCAATTAACCCCGGGGCTCAACCGTTGTATGTGTTAACGTAAGTTTGTTTCAGTTTAATTGTGTGTGATTTAAAACCTTAAGGTTGTTGTATGCTTTATTTTGTTAAAGTATCTAAGTGATAGTTCTGGTTGATTGCATTATAAGTTTCTTTTTAGTTCATTTGTCACTTAAGTCAGTTTAAAAAGTTAAAACCTGTTCCAGTGCCGTTTGTATTCGGTATTTAATGTTCGTTACAAGTAAAAGAACTCGTGTACTCATAAGAATCCTACAAACGTATCCTACAAATTTAAAATGTATATATAATTCTTGTGAAGTTTGATAATTATCAGCAGCGGATGTTCATGTATGAAGGTAATACTTGAAAAGCAGGATGTAGTGCTGAGGCTCCATCCTTTTCATTGGCACTAGATTGCACATTTCCGAAACTATTAACTGTTAACCTTTTTATTGTAAATGTGCTTATGAATAAATGTCTTATTATTATTATTATTGTTATTAGTTGATTGAAAGAAATATTTATTTGAATCAACAGTAACGAAGGAACATTTCGGACCCTTTAAAGGTCCCATGGTCACGGGTGATTGAACTATGAGACCTGTAAAGGGCCCGAAACGTTGGTTTGTTTGTTGTGTTATAATTTCGTTTCCTATTTGTAACAATCGCCAAAACCTAAGGAAAAGGCAGGGGGATCCCCGTCCCCTGTTCGTCGACCCAACTAGGGACTGCGTTCGCCTTCTTCCCCGCCATCTGTGCCTGATCCGCGGTCTCCTTTTGCGAGAGTACCTCCTCGCAGAACGGGAATCGAACCCGAGACCTCCTCCTCCAGCGTCCATAGTGTAAACCGTTGGGTCACACTGTTTTCGCAGGAATGCAACTGGAATGATAACTGCTCATCATTACAGTTGCAGTGCCACTCAAAGCTTTCAATTGCAAAGTTCTCAGAGACAGTAAACATATGGAGCATTGAGTTGTGAATTTTCTTTCACGCGCAGTATCATCACATAGTTTTCACTAACAGCGAGAGATATTGTTACAAAACATTCACAAGTGTACGTAATTTCAATAATTACAGCAAAGATACGTGTTTCCATAAGGACTCGAACGGGTGACCTCATTATTGAGAAGCAACCGTTCTCTGATGCTATTAATAATTCCGTGGTAAAACCACGCCATAACGCGTCTAATTTCATAAATGCATCCATAAAGCTCCAACAGTTATAACTGATAATGTTGATGAAATGGACGATACAGGTGTCTAACGATATTACATTTTATTGATAGAAATGAACGTTCGTTTCAAAGCTCGCTTTTGTACAATAATATTTTAAATTTAAGATTTGTTGTACAATATATTTTGTGGTTTTTGTGTCTTGCACAACGGTTTTCATAGTGTTGTAGTCGCGGACCAATATAAGCATACTAACTTTTCTATATTGTCTCGGGTCTAGGTGTTTGTGGTACCGTCGTTGTTTCTGATTTCCATAACACAAAAGCTTTAGTTACTTACTCTGGGATCAGAGCAACGTATGTAATAATAGTCTAATATGTACTTTTTCAGACAATGCGGTAAATAGTTCAGCCCTTAAAGGATAGCTACTGCAGCAATTTAAACCAACCTCAAAATGGTGGCTATCTGGTTTCACAAATTAGAAAAGCATCAGTTTAAATATAAGTTTTTATAAATAAAAATTATTATTCTGCATTGCTAAATAAATACTCTCCGTACTACCAACAAAAACATCTCAAATAAAATGCAGTGATATACCGCAATTCGTGCACTTAAAAAGCACAAATAAAAATTTTTGGTATACTTGGATAAATATGATAATATTCCGGTTCAGTGGTTCCGTGAAATTGACCACGAAATTACTCCTTAAAGTGTAGTTTATAGACATTTATATTCAGGGTAAACTTATGGCTATTTCTTGCAAAATAATACAAAAATACGATGGAAAATATTACATCATTTTGACATTTAACAAAGACGTCGTTGTGATAATTCTCTTGTATATTGATAATTAATATCTCGTGATTTAGTTGCTTTTTACAGGAAATATTAATAACATTAGTAAAAAGCTATTTAACCTACCTAGCAGGCACTAACACAATATGAAACACAATATAAATATCTGAAAATCAGCTTTCAATCGACTTAACTCCCTTTCTCACTAGTGTATTAAGAACGTCACATTTTTATTTCACATCGCACACACATACACCATATCACTTAGATTTTTACGTTAATCGAAAGTTAATTAATTATGCGTACAATTAAATATGTAACTTGTAAAGTAACACTTAACAATTAAACTTTAATTTCTTAATAAAAACCGGCACGCGTCAGCTGTTTACACCAAATCGCGCAACAGTTGTTTACTTGTTTAGGCGCTTCGCACACAAATTTTAAGTATTGCTAAGAGGCGCGCTCTGGGGATAAATTAAAGTATGTGTGTGTTGTGTATTTGCTGTGTAGGTATCTG
>NW_020653726.1:18332943-18397706 GCF_003589595.1 Hyposmocoma kahamanoa | reverse complement strand
AATATTTATGTTAGATTATGTCTTATTCTACGAGGTATTATCAATTAATTGATCAAATTCATAAAAAAACTCTACTTACGGTATGTTTTCAATAAATAAACACCGAAATCACCAGCCCAAACAATAACACTCACACGATTGTCATGACGTATTTTTGAAGTTGTTTATTTTTTTTAAATGACAGACCCAGGTATTAAAATCTCTATGGTTTACTAGAGTAGTTACTGAAAAAGCAATTAATATTAGTTCTTTTACCTGTTATAACTTTGATATCGGTATAAAATCATCACCGGCACCTCTAGGTGCGCTATTCTCTGCGGCAGCATGCGTCCACAGCTGCATGTATTGCGTGAGCGGGTAGTATGCCGCCTCGATAAAGCTATTATATCCACATTTAGCTGTCAAATTCGAGTGATAAAGGGCATTTTAAAATTTTATCACAATTGCGAATATGGCGAATACCGTGACGTCACATTTTTATGTCATCGCGTGCACCGGCGACCAATGACTGCAAAAGATTAACACAGTGCCAAACATGGCTGCAATGTCACAGCTGATTTTAAAACATTAGCACAGTAATTTTATCAACGTAAAAATTGAGCGTGATAAACGAGATGAAAAAACATTTATTGTTTCATAGTTTTTATTTTTTTTTGGTTTCATTAAACGGTAAAGATAGCTATATACGCAATTTCATATTGTTATCCTTGTTCTTCAAAATGTATAACAATAAGTCATTACCAAACAAGCAAACTTAGATTTATCAATTGAACTAAATATTATGACTGGTACGTTTATCACCATTTTATCACACATATTCTGCCATGCTACGGCCACAGAAGTTACAAAATATGCATATGAAATATCCGCTGTACAGTCGCGCGCTGCGTATCTTAAGCCATAGCGAGGTTCCTCTAAATCGTCGTTAAAGTACAGGATAAACGTAGTAAAGGAAAACTCCCATAAAACAGTCAATTGTTTTTCTTCAATACGATCCGCCTTGACGCTTATTTGTTCGAACCCAAACAGCTTAATCGAGCACGAATTGAGATTAACCGTAAAATCGATACCTAATAGACATATAAAAACTTTATTTGCAATTCGTTTAAGCTGTGTTATATCGGAGCCTTTTTTGTTGTTGCAAATAAATATTAATGTCTTTCTTATACATTATGCCTTTGAACACGGCGGTACTAACATTAAAACTAACAGCTTACGATTACTTTATTCTGTCTTTTTTTGAAGATGGAGTAAAATGACTGTTCATTACCCAAAAATGTTGCCCGGTTATAAGCAGTTAGTGATTACAGTCGATGTTCTATTGATTATCGACTAAATGTTGGTCACACTTATGCAATAAATAGCCGATTCTTGTTTCATTTGAATCATCATCCAACTGCTGGGAACAAGTTAATTTTTATTGTCAATTTTTATAAGTTATTCTGTTAAAAATACAAATAGGAGAAATATTTCTAAGTGTTTCGTTTTAATTCAATACAAAAAATTAAATCCGCCTGTTTTTATTAAAATGTATATGAATAAAAATTTATTTCGATACTACGAGTAGTACGCCAACTGCCAAAATAAGTATAAAGAAGGCAGTAACTGAAATTAATAGAAAAGAATCATTAGAACGTCGTAACATTTGTTCATGATTCTTTCACAATATGTCGATAAAACTATAGACAACAACTACATGACTATTTAAAATTTTATAAAAACTGGAAACCCTTCAAATGTCATTTTACTCTGTGTTCAAAAAAGGTACGTCAATACATTGATAATGAAACAATATTTTTGGATATAAAATCGGTATACTTGTTTTTTCGAACAAACGTTTCAGACTCTTTACTGGCTCCACGGTTGATCAAATGACTGAAAGGTTGCTGTAGTGATTTTACGAAATCCATTAGAACCATGGGAAGATTGTATTTTATATTATTTTGATTGAATTTGTATTAGTACCAGCAGAGCTCCTTGTGAAAGAGTTCGTCCAGTGTTGGACCCACCTTACCTATTTCTACCGCCAAGTAATGTCAGCATTAGTGTGTTCCGGTTTTGAAGGGTAAGGGTGCTTGTAAAATTATAGGCACATGGGACTTGTCAACTTATGTCTCTGGGTGACGGGTGCAGTGGTAGTGCCCCTCAGATCTTTGCAGTTTAAAGCCCTGAGTGGCACTGTAACTGTTATGAACAGGCGTGTAGCTACCACCAAGGAAATATTTAAACTACAATCAAAGCTTTTTGCGATATTTAAAAAAAAATTGTATTCCAAGTTGCAATTAACACTAAATAAAGGTGTAAGTGTTTAGAGTCCTGACATTTTTTGTAGAGTTGCTTGTTAACCCGAGCAGTAATGTGAGCATCCGTTCCGGTTTTGAAGGGTAAGGGTACTGGTGAAATTATAGGCACATGGGACTTGTCAACTTTCGCGATTTAAAGCTCCGTGTTGCCGCTTGATATCTTTAAAAAGAAAGAATATAAATTCGAAACGGTTACACTCTCCATCATCATCACAGCGGCAATAGTAGCTCTTCTTCATGCTCAACTTCAATGCTTCAGTTGCCGGAGGTAGAAGAGATTGGAATTTGTATGACAATATGTGTATTGTTATAAGTAGATTTCGTAGAAGATAATCCTTACAGACAAACGCAAGACCCAAAGTAATAAAATCAGCTGATCAATATCAGCGTTTGAGAAAGTCGGTTTTGATTATCGTTGAAATAAAATGTGTAAAAGAAAACAAAAAAAAAAAATAGAATACGTATAATTTTAACGAAAACAAAAACATGTCAAAAATGAACTCTAAAATGCTCTATTTAAACGATGACGGACTAAAGTGAAACCCACAAAATTGGTGTCAAGTACAGTGCTCGGTTCAATTAAAAACATAATTGAATATTTTGAAGCTTGTAGAGCAGGATGGAGTGGAAATTTAAAACTATTATATTTTAAACGAGAAAAGGAATTGACATATCTTTAAATCGAGACTAAGCGAAATAAAAATTACATATTACTTCACAAACAAATACAACATAATCCTTTTTAATGCCAGAGTGAATAGGCCACGTCAAGTATATTTCAACTCTACATTCTCACATATAGTCAAACGATTTTATGGTGAAACACCGGCAATAAAAATCTATATTTTTGAATCTGAAATATATGTGAGCGAAACTTATTTAAGCATATTAATTTACAAATAAGTACAATGTGAATTCTTTTAAAGATGAGAGTGAATAGGATTTTTAAGTATATTTCATTCTCGAGTACATTTCATAGTGTAAACTTAGGGTAAAGCAACCAAAGATTCAACCTCATCGAGAATTTTGATGTCCTTAAAAGCCAAGGCAAAAGTATCAAGAATAATCTCAGTACAGAATACTAAACTTGACTTGACACTGGAGATAACAAAAATAGGTTCTCACTACGACACTACACAAAGTATATTGAAAGAAAGACGCCTTGAATTGGAGAAATAGCAAAATCAACCATTAAAATAATTACTCCTAAATTAAAGTTAGGCACTATTTATAAAAATGAATCTTCATGCGTGAACACCCACCCTTAGAGGTGGATGATTTTCTTCAAAATGAAATGGGACCACTATGGAAGTACCCCCTTTCCAACAAAAAAAGAATCATGAAAATCGGTTCACAAATACCGGAGTTATAGCGTAACATACATATAAAAAAGAAATACAGTCGAGTTGAGAACCTCCTCCTTTCTTGAAGTTGGTTAATAAATAGATATGTATAGAAAGACTTCAGAGATTATGTCAGAAGAGTAGGGAGACATGTGGGGGTTCTATCACTGTAGTTTTAGCCGAAAAATGTCCATAGCTGGACATAACTTTCGCCAAATATGGCCATAACGACGGGTCTTCAGCTGCTCGTATCCACTGAGGTCTAGCAACTTAGCCAATATCATCGGTCCATCTAATGGTTACCGTAATGGTGTATGTGTATGTATATGAATCATTTCCGCAATCGTGACCGGTCTACCTTGCCGTGATTTACCTACGCTGCATTTGGCGATACGCGATCGCCACTCGAGAATTTTTTGGCCCTTGCGATGATCTGATGAAGGTTGCAAGTATACCGATCTCTGCGGAAGGTCTATCTCCAGCAGTGTTGTCTTTCAGCCAACATGATGATGATGATGATGAATAATTAACAAATTTCAAAATCACAGTAAACCCAGAGCTTATTATCCTATAAACTAGTACTCTAATAGCTTTATAAACATTAATAACAAACATTGTCTACCATCCACGTTACATCGATCCTATCCTCTCGCCTGCAGCCAATATTAAATGTTTACTCTCCAGCGTTCGATAGAACGCAAACAATGTGCCCGTGTGGGTCCCGGTTACAAATAGAACCAATCTTCTCGTGAGTGTCGTAGTCACTAAGGGCGACGGGCAGATGTATAATTTATTTATCATCGTCACAGTTATCCGGATCTACGTTACATTACTCATTATTCTCTTCTAGAGCGAGGGTTTACGCTGGCCCAATGCTAATTGGGAACAGACAACAACGCGATGTTTTTCACATAAAAAAACATAGCAAGCATGACATCGAACGCGTTAGGTATAGCAAAACGAACGAACGACAAAACCTGAATAACTTGATGTAATATTTTTGATATAAACTCAAACGACATAAGTACAGAATCAAAACTATATATAAATTCAATGAGTTTTTAGTTATTGTCTACAGAAAAAAAAACTTACTTGAGTAAAAATTACACATTCTAATACTATTATGGGTCCGTACGGGCACACGGCGGGTACACGGTAGGAGGGGATGGTAACTGTTTAGATGCGTTTAGTATAAACAAAAATGTGAATCATCGTGGGTCCATACGGACCCGTATAGTATTTAAGGGTTAAATTGCTAAAGTGTTATCGAGACAATATTGTTCAATAAGAGCACGGTGCTGATGCATACTCAGAAATGGTATCCAAGCATTGTATTTAGGAGAATACTTGACTTCTATTCACAAAGGTTCGATTTAGTTTACTACACATCACTAACATTAATGGAGAAAACAAACATATTGGCGGAGAACGTTTACAAAATCTTCGAAGATCTGGTGGAGGCCTCAACCCTCATTGGTCCAGCGTAGATAGTGTTTGACCTGAACCATTTTGTTTAAGAATTGTGCGAGCAATAATACCTATGAGTGGATACATAATTGTATTGCTACAGCATGCTAATGTCGAATCAAGGTCAGCAACTATGGCAAAGTTTGCAAAAAATCTGTGCCCTCGTGTCATAAAACGCTAATGTGATGTAAAATGGAAGTAACATCCATACTATCTTGCCTGCAGCTAATATTAAATGTTTACCCTTCAACGATCGATAGGTAAACGCAAACAATGTGCCTGTGCGGGGATTTTGCACAATATCTTCTAATCCGCTGGTATTTTCGGATAATTCCTCATGACATAGACCTTAGGGCTTAAAATTCATTGTGGGGAATTAAAACAATGTAGTGTGTGAGTTAGCAACAGGAGAAACTCATTCTATCTGGTTGAATAAAGAAAAAATTGTAATGAAATATATGAAAATATTTTATAATAGTAGTGGGTGTTGAAAACAAAAAAGCTTATACATCATTTGATTGCACCCGCCGCATTAAGGAAACCATAAAGAAGAAGAAAAAAAAAAAAGAAACGTGTAACACATCTACTATGTACGCAATCATGATTCTGAACTGGAATCAGAAGTCTGATTATTTAGCTGCGCTGTTCTCCATCTTACTAGGTTAAGAAACTTTCAAGGCAGGTAATAAGGTCGTTTCCGAAGTAAACGGATTATAGTTACTCTCTAGTGGCAAGTTTGAGGTGCTCTGGGCACGTAGAACAAATCAACGAGAGTAGAGTTGTGAAAGAGAGATATAGAGCCAATATGGAAGGCAACATTGAGAGAGGACGATCCCGAGAACGCCAGAGGAATCGAGAATGTTCTAAAAATTGCTGGAGTGCGTCGTGATAGATATGAGGGTTTCCCTAAGATTGATGTTAATAAAGCAAGAGAGATTATGTTGGACAAATTCTATCAAGCCTTTGAATATATAGAAAGAATTTAAAGAGTTTAATATCATTTTGTAAATTAAATTTTCGAAATTAACTAAAATTATTCAAAGTTTTCACATTCATCCTGTCAAAAGCTGGTGTGTTAACTCAATGAATATAATAACATATTTTCGATTATTGTAGTCAAATTTATACGAAATAAAACGCTCGAACACTGTAACTGCAAAATGAATTTTCAATTAAATTTGAAATTCAAAGGAATCCGAAATGAATGTATTTGGTAAACAGCTGCATAATACAAATACGTAAAATAGTGTTGTGGGACTTTGCTAAATTGTATTTAAGCTTATTGCATTCAAGCTGATTGCTTATATATACACATGTAGTTACATACTATGGCGTCTGTCTTTTATACCTCTTTCGCTCCTCCACTGGTGTAAGTCTTTTCATACACACCTGTTTATTTTTGATAACTTTGATTCGCCCTTTTTCAAGGACATCCACATTCGATACTCTGTCTTTTCTGAAGATGAAGTAAAATGACAGTTCATTGCCCAAAAGTGTTGCAGTTTAGGTGCAGTTAGTGATTGAAGTCGATAAATAAACTATCGAGTATCGACTAAATTTTGGTCACACTTATACAATAAATAGTTTTTTTGCTTGTTTCATTTGATTCATCATCGTCCCATTATTTCCAACTACTGGGCACAGGTTCATTTAAATTGTCAATTTTTGTAAGTTCATTCATACATACACCGTATTTCGAACTAAGACTACTAAAAATGCAATGAAGTGACATAGTTTAAAGTTTTTAATTTTTTCATAATCAAATCTACTTGTTTTTATTAAAATGTCAACAACTGTCAACATGTAAATAAAGAAGGCAATAACGCAATGAACACTTTTTTCAGAGATTTTTGGCAAACATTTTACCTTCTTCCACAATCTATCGATAAAACCGTCGACAACAACTACTACACTAGTCTCGAAAATCACACCTTTATATATTAAAGAAAAGTATTACATATTACCAGATAAATATTGAATATAAAATAAATAAATATCATTCTTTGTAACCATCGAGTATATAACCAGAAATAGAGACGAAATAAGGGCCATCCCTCCTTGGCAACTCATCAGGCCTTATGTCACTTTTAAATATCAACTCTCGCTTGCACTGAACTCATAGATTAGAATGCTGATATAGTACAGCAACAACAACTGACCTGTGTGTCTCTACATGGTATCCGCATATTCCAAAAATATTATATATTTATTGTAATAAAGATAATATCTCTAACAATGGGAGGCTGTAACATTCGGTGGTGTGGGAAAAACAGCAAAACATCTATTTACAATACAAACGGAATCATATTTCATCTGTAATTAAATATTAAATATGTAATTTTTCAACTGTCGTCTATTGATGATGATGATGGTGAATCGGAGCGCAGTTGTCACTGTAATGATTTGGCAATTTTCAAACAAATCAAATGACATTTCGTCTCTATTTCTGGTTATATACTCGATGTTCGGAAATAACATCCAGTAAGTATTAATTTACTCGTCTTAGTTACTCTGTGATAGCCGGTAACTCTGGTATTGTACTAAAAAGGGATTGACCTTTTTATGATGCTATAACGAAGCAGTTATAAGGGTCACTTTACAACGCCGTGGAAAGTGAATCTCTTGGTTCAGGTAATATTTTAAGCCGCTACACTGAACTAAAAATAACCATAAAAATCTTTTTTTATATATTAAGTTACAGGTTGAAAAAGTCCTGTGCTTAGTTGTAAGACGAGATGCTTAATTATCCGCTCACGCGATACATACAGCCGTAGACGCATACCACACCTAGAGGTGCCGGTGATGATTTTATACCGATTTATCGGATATCGAAGTTATAACAGGTAAAATAACTAATATTAATTGCTATTTCGGTAACTACTCTAGCAAACCATAAAGTTTTTAATGCCTGGGTCTGTCATTTAAAAAAATAAACAACTTCAAAAATACGTCACGACAATCGTGTGTGTTATTGTTTGAGCTGGTGATTTCGGTGTTTATTTATTGAAAACATACCGTAAGTAGCGTTTTTTAAGTTTACCCAGAATATAAATGTTTTTATAAACTATACTTTAATGAGTAATTTCATGGTAAACGTAACCACTCAAACGGAATATTATCATATATATCCAAGTACACCAAAAATTTCATTAGTGCTTTTTAAGTGCAGGATTTGCGGTGTATTACTGCATTTTATTTGAGATGTTTTTGTTGATAGAACGGAGGGTATTTATTTAGCAATGCAGAATAATAATTTTTATTTATAAAAACTTGTATTTAAACTGAATGCTTTTCTAATTTGCGAAACCAAATAGTCGCCATTTTGCGGTAGGAGGAACGCATCGTGTGAGCGAATAGGAACTTTTTTACCAAAATATCCAATGTACACCCCGTTACGGCGTGTTGCCATTATGTTGTAACGTTTGATTTATCGTTGGATGACTGTCGCGTCTAGCCTATTCCCATATCTCGACTATCTGTCGTGACTGTGTCGTGGACGTTTATTTTATCGTTGAACGACTGTCGTGTCTGTCTGTTCCCACTAAATCGTGACGATAATTTACCATTGCACGTGCAGACAACGATTTCCTTCATTTAATATCATATAAACAAACATAACAACAAAACAAAATAAATGAAAGCGCGATTTTTTTGGCCCACACAAAACACACTCTATTCTAAAACAAACGTTGTCTGATTGAAATGTTTCTACAAACACTAGACATATAATGAGAGCGTTTCCTTCAAAGAAATTGTTATATTGCACATTTGAGGAAGGTGAATTTTTTTGCTACAATTCCATTGCCGTTTGAATGTTTCGATAGTCAAAGTCAAAGTTTATATTTGCAAGAATACATAAAAACACATGTTTTTCAAGATCTTATAAAAACGTAATAGTAACAGTATTCAACCTGCATTCAGGTATGCAAATTAATTAAGTTAAAATTAATTTACATATGTCATAAAATAAAATTAAAAATTAATCAGTCTTAAATTCTAAATATTCTTTTACAGTATAAAAACAGTGATCCATTACCCAAGATGCTAAAGTTTTTTTAAATTCGTGTCCCCTTAAATGTTTTATGTGGTTTGGCAAATGGTTATATATATTTTAATTGACATGTTAAACGAATTTCTTTCATATACGATTTTAAAGCAAGGAGGTTGGTACAAAAGATTCATTCTTTTAGTTCTCAATCATCGCTGTAATACTTCAGCGCGTTTTTTAAAGAGGTGTGGGCGGTTGTCTACAAGCGAGCAGATGTCTCTAATGTACATGCAGGCAAGAGGCAGGACATTTAGCTTTTTAAAAAGTGGCTTGCAGGTGTCATCCTTTTTAGCTCCACAGACAGAACACACTTTTTTTGGACCACAAATGCTCTATTTACGTCTACTGAGTTTCCCCATAGTATAAGTCCGTAGCTTAATACAGCGGAGATGCGGATGAGCTTATGCTCATCATATTTTGATCCATATATATCCTTTCTTGGTTTATTGAGAAATTGTTTTCTGTTATAATCATTATCATCCTAATCATTACTGTCAATCTATTATTAATTTCAATGCAGGTTACGTTCTTCGTCCACTAATTCTTCCCATGGTCTCGACAGTCTGTCGTCGTAAAGTCAAAAAAGTCGTGAGGGACAGTTAATCGTGTTGAACTATATACAAGCTACGACACTTTCAACTACACGACTATATGTTGTCACAACATAATGGGAACGCGCTCTTAACGTAGTGAACAAGGACCGTCTCGTCCCGTCCCTGTAATAAAAAGCACGATCTTAGACCACAGCACTTTATGTAACGGTAATCAGAATTTATAACAGAATTCCGAAATCCCAGAAATTTATATCAAACACATAAATAATAATCAATTCAAGGCTCATTTAAAGAAATGGTTTTCTTAAATTGACAATGTTTTCTATAATCTAAATTAATTTCGAGTTCCTAGGTTTTCGCGATTGTTACACATAGGAAATGAAACTATTTTTCCGGATTTAAATCGCGTATATTCAATTCAGTGAACCGTGACCATGGGACCTGTAAAGGGCCCGAAACGTCGGTTTGTTTGAAAAACAAATATACGCGATTTAAATCCGGAAAAATAGTTTCATTTCCTAAATTAATTTTATAAAGAGCGACCACATATTTGACGAACATGCTCGCATTTGTTTAATTTAATTTATTTTCTTTTATGGACAATTAATTTGTTGTTTATTGTAATTGAATTTTAATTACTGTAATTTTAAGACGTTGTACTCCCGACTTGGGTAAGAACTGTGAAGTAAATGTATACATGCATGTAACACCTGTAATCTGCCAAATTATACAATCAATGTTTCTGATTTCTGACATAACGCTGACAAGTCTCGTGAACCAGTAGTTTCACAAGCTACATTACTAACTCATTTTTTTTATAATAATATCAAGTGACGGCACAAACAAGTCGTGCGCCTGGTGGCAAGTTACACGCATGTCCATAACAATTGCAATGCCACTCAGAGCTTTAAATCGCAAAGCTCTGACGGGCACTCTTAATGCGCCCGATACCTTGAGACATAAGATGACAAGTCCCATGTACTTGTACTTTCGCCAGCACCTTTCCAAACCGGAACGCAGTTATATAATAATAATTCTTTATTTCGGACCTTTAAAAATATCCATAGTATGTTAATACGAGAATTTAGAAACAAGGTTAGTATAATACAACGCAGACTTAATTTATTACTATACTATAAATTGGGCTACGCCCTTAATTTGCTCTATCTAGAATTTCACAGTTGGACAGTCAAAACTTCCCGCTATTGTACTTAGAATGCTGTTGGGAGTTTGTCTCACGCGACTCAACATCGAGACAATCTTTTTCCGTATTACGGCCTGGAAGCTGTCCGTGTGAGCTTCCGCAAACATGGCCGAGGCACTGTACCAGCTTGGCAGTCCCATCAGCACTCTAAGAGTCGTATTCCAGAACTCTACTCAATGCTCAAGTCAGGATTTGAGTATGGTTTAAAGCACTCGAAATCATACTCAAGTCCCTGCCATTAGGGTCGTGTTTCCAGTGCTTGTGTTTCCAGTGCAATCCTGACTTGAGCATTGAGTAGAGTTCTAGAATACGACCCTTAATGTGTTGTTGTATTGAAGGTGCCGGGCGCTATAGGCACGTTTCGAATACCTCACCCGTAGTCTCACATTGCTGCTTGGTGGCAGAAATAAGTAAGGTAAAAGGTAGTAAGGTGTCATCTGACATCACTTCCCTAGACGAACCCTTTCACAAGGTGCTCTACTGCTACTTATCTAAACCTTCACTTGCTGAACTTCTTAAATGAGACCTATGTGCAACAGTGAGACATACACGTGCTATAAGTGTAATCAAACTTTGCTGGTAGTGTTGGACAGTCTAGTTAAAACTTTATGGGCCGTATTTGGGTGTTACAATTCATCATAAGTAACGTGTGCTGTCACCAATATACCTACGGTCAAGTTACGTGGACACAGAAATTAAAGTTAGTTGTAAAGTAGTTAAGACTAAAATGTTGGACACGATAAGCTATATAAAGGACAGAAGAGAATGTGAAAGGATATTAATAAGAAAATTAAAAAAAACTTTCTTTTAGGTTGTTTTGTAGCTATTACGTGCTGGTTGTAAAGGAGTGAGACCTTCTTTTTTAACCGTCTTCCAAAAAAGGAGGAGGTTCTCAAGTCCTACGTTTACCTACCTACATTTTTTTTTGATATGTATGTCATGCGATAACTCTGGCATTTGATTACCGATTTTGATGATTCTTTTTTTTTTGAAAGAGGGTACCTCAGTAGTAGTCCCATTTAAATTTGAAGAAAATATTCCACCTCTAAGGGTAGCAAACTAGGGGATGAATTCAGTGTCGGGCACTTTCCGGTAACGGTTTCAACAAAACTTGGCAAATAAATGTTTTATTTTAATTTAAATGTAGGTAAACACGACAATTTCCAGTTTTCTTAATGATACCTAAATTTCAACTAAGAACGTGTCATATCTCCTGAAGTACTAATATTAAAAATTTTTTTACACGTCATTACCATCTCGCCAACGAAGCAAAGTAGCGTGGTATACAAATATCCATACGTTTTCTAAAGTGTATGTATACAACTATAAATACAAACCTTCTTCAGTTCTGCTACCAAAAGTCCCCACTCTCAATGAACTACAAAGTTTCGAACCTAAAGCAAACATTCTAAAAAAGGCTAACATAAAAGCGTGTGGGCTATAAAACAATGTTCGGTGTAACAGCAGATACGCAGCGCGTGCCTTCGCAACACGGAAACGGATTTGGCTTGAAACGTCCCAATCCGAGGACAAACGTTTGCTTCCCAAGAATGTGCCGCCGTGATATGGGGGAGTGACCCGCGTGACTATGCACTCTAGAGCAAAAATTTTAGAGAGCTTTGTCGTAATTTCTTTGGGAAGAAGGTGCCAGTGTTTTGATAATAACGGAGAAGATTCTTTGAGTCGCCTTTAACAAAAGTCATACAACTGACACTCTACGAAAGCTCATATTTATTATTAACATAAAATGTCGTATATTAGTTTAATTAAACAAATCAACGTTTGGGGCTCTATACAGAGTCCATAATCACAGCTGACTTGAAGTGATCAAGGAAATGGTTTTTACAAAGCCCGAAACGTTTGTTTACAAAAAACTTATTTTTATATATTTTAGCGGTTTTCAGAGCCATAGACACGGATTTATTAGCAGACGGTAGTTGAAAAGTCATAATGGTGATAACACACATGTTCCTTTATACTAATATAGTGATAGACAGTATGTACTTTCAATTTCCAAGTCATGTACATTCGTGAATCTGTAGTAACTGTTTAGACTGAGCGCCTGCGCAAAATATAATGGCAATTAGGCTACATCGGTGCATTGCTCATTGCACAACACAGGCATTTTTTAATCATGCCATAAGACATTAATTTCTAAGTTATATAGGTTTTTTAAGAACATAAAGTAACAACATTAATTTTAAACTTTCGCTTTGCATTGTACTAACATTTGAAAACGGGAATAAATTCACATACGAATAGGTATTATTTACACCTACCTAGTAGTATTTATATATTTGCCATACGTCAAACAAGGACAAGGTTGAATATCGTGTGACAACGTGGTGGACTATGGCCTTGTACTTAAAGAACGTAACCTGCAGTGAAATTAATAATAGGTTGACGGTAATGATTAGGATGGTAATGATTATAACCGTTTTTTTCTCAATAAACCAAGGAAGGATATACATATGGATCAAAATATTATGCTCATCAAAACATTCAAACGGCAATGGAATTATAGCAAAAATATTCGTCTTCCTCAAATATACAATATAACAATTTCTTTGAAGGAAACGCTCTCATTATATGTCTAGTGTTTGTAGAAACATTTCAATCTGACAACGTTTGTTTTAGCAGAGAGTGTGTTTTGCGTGGGCCAAAAAAACAGCGCTTTCATTTATTCTGTTTCATCACTTCCCATAGACGTTTATTTTATTTACTTCAAACATCTTTATATGACTTTAAATGGAGGAATATGCCTAATATAAAAGAAAAAATAACTGAAATTGTCTGCCTTCGGATCAAGAAAATTTCATCGGTCATCGCCAGCTTTATCATGGCGAAGGCTTCGCTTGTGATCCCCAGGGCACAGAGTTTTCAAAACTACATCCCTCTTAACCATGCAACGCCATTTTATATTTGGAAAGTTTATTGCTTAAATAATATCAACTTACAACAAACAACATATCCACAAGAGATTTTATGGATTTCTTGGTGGATTCTAAAGGCATTACAGTACTTGACAGGAATAGTGAAAACCATTGACTTACAATTATATGGACGTCGGGTCCGCGCTAAAAAGTGTCCGCACTTGTAAGGCGCTAAAATCGTATACAGAGCGCCAAACTCCGCTTTAATCGTCATTTGTTCTACTGACAGCGCGATACTGCGATGACATTACAATTTAAATTTCGAATAGGTTGACTTGGGTCATATTTTCGTGGTTTTTGTATTAGACCCGTCGTCCATTTATTTGTAAGTCAATGGTGAAAACACATAATTTCAATGCAGATTACTAAAAAGACCGACCTCAAATGTACGTGGAATTACACCTATTTGCCAAGTTTTTTTGGAATCGGTTACCGGAAAGTCCGCAAACCCGGATTCATCCCCTAGTTCGCCACTATACGGAACTTTACACAGGAGATAATAAAAATCGGTTTTCACTACTCAAAGTATATTAAGAAAGAGAAACGCCTTGAATTAGAGAATAGCAAAATCAACCATTAAAATAATTGCTCCTTATAATAAAATTTAGGCGCACTTCATAAAAAGGAATCTTCATGCGTGAACATTAACGTTAGAGGTGGATGATTTTCTTCAAAATTAAATGAGACCACTATGGAGGTACCCTCTTTCCAACAAAAAAAGAATCATGAAAATCAATGCACAAATACCGGAGTTATCGCGTAACATATGTACAAAAAAACACGTACTAGCCAATTGAGAACCTCCTCTTTTAGGAAAGCAAGGTACAAGAGTTTAAAGAGCTGTTTGTGTGTGTGGGGGGGTGGGGGGGGGTTTACTAATATCAGTATTTTTTCAGTTGCGCCTTGTCCTATTTTATATTCTATATTTTTGAAATTATATTATACAGAAAGGACAAAAGAAAAAATACATAATTACAATCATACTATAGCTACAACTTTTTGTTCCGAGCTCCGCGAATTTAATGGTTCCAAAGTAAGGGAGCCCATGGTTCCATTCTCAGCCTTTATTTGCTTAATATTTTCGTGAAAGGGCGCACTCCGCGGTTCCCTCATGCATATTAGATTATAAATAATGCGAGCCTGTCTTCGCGTCGGCCACTTCCAGTATTCAAATGATGTTTTATTGAGGGGATTATTTTGGGTACTCTTTTTTTTTAAAGTAGCAGTTAAGACCTTTTTATATAAAAACAAAGTACCAAGATTACAATTTACAGAAAACGGTGATTTTCTATATTGTATAAGTTTTGTTATTTTAACCATACAAAGAAAACACGTGTTAATTTTTAATTTAATAAAAAAAACTTTTATTGTTTAGATCAACAAATTACTTGTGACGAAAGTGAAAGTGTTTTAGCGGTTATGTTTTATTTTTAACCGGCTTCAAAATATTAAACTTCAAAAAAAATACTCTACCTCTAAACGTGGCAAACCAGAAGATGTATGACTTTTGAGGTTGGTTTTTTCGTCTTTTTTTAGCATTCTGTAATGAGATTATTATAATTGCTTTCAAGATCTATTCTAACAATGATTACTTTTCAATGAAAAATACGTTTTCATTGAACGCAAAAATGTACTCTACTTGCCCTTGCGCTCTTTAATCCATACGATTGTCAACTGCTTGCCGCGCAATGAGAACAAACCTAATATGATATTTCTTTCAAAACTAAACTATACCTAAATAATTATAACTAAATAATCTTTTTGCGAATTAGCTTTGTACATTTCTAAATATTAAAACAATCATAATTTATTTGTTAAAATAATGTTTTGTCTGTAGTAGGGATTTGTAGAGGGAGGAATATTTACCTTATTCTTCTCGAAGAAATAGAATACACTGCCGGCAACTGAATTCCTAGAAAACTACAATTCGTATAATAAAACAGTCAAAAGTACTTTCATCACAATAGACTAATAAAAATAATACGAAGTACATGAATGTAAAATTTTGGTAACAATAGAGCGTCTTGTGAAATAATTCACCCAGGGAAGTACTGCCACCTGACCTATTTCTCCTGCCAAGCAGTAGAGTGAATTACTGCGTAACGGCTTTGAAGGATAAGGGTGTTTTAAATTTTTATTGAATTGATATTCAATTTTTTTTGTGAAATAACTCCACTCGTTTGTTGTAATTATTAATACAAAAATCGAACACTCAGAAAAAATTTCTTCGATTCGGCCGGATTCGAACCGACGTCTTCTAGCATACCGTGTCAGACGCTGTACCAACTAAGCCACGGAACGAACCAGCGGACCTCACGAATGTTTATCTGTGCTTGTTGGCGTGTCTTTGTATTTGGTTTTTCAACGACTTTTTAGTCGGAGCGCCATCTATAAGAAATCTATGAAAGTTTTATCACCCAATTAGATACCTTTATAGCTACCAGGCCTGGTGAAAGATGTCGCTATCCACTGTATTTTAAATTTTTATTGAATTGATATTCAATTATTTTTTGTGAAATTCCTCCACTAGTTTGTTATAATTATTAATACAAAGAAATTATTGATAGAAAGATAAGGTGTTGTTGGTGAAATTACAGGCATAAGAAACTTATCAACTTATGTCTCAAGGTGACGGGGGCAGTGGCAGTACCCCTCAGATCTTTGCGACTTAAAGATCGGAGAGGCATTGCAACTGTTTGTCCCACAGACCAAATAAATTGTCCCATCACTTGGAATGATAAAAAACAAAAGAACAGAGATTGTTGGCGTTTACTCCATCGACAAGAGCCCAGATTTTAAATGTTCAAGTACCTACGTTATATTAGACAACATCACAAACATTGCTCTGATCCCAAAGTAAGTAGCTCAAGCACTTGTGTTATGGTAATCAGAAACAACGATGGTACCACAAACACGGGTCTGCCCGAGACAATATAGAAAAATTAGTTTTCTACACTGATCCGGCAGGGGATCGATTCCGGGGCCTCAGAGATGGCGACATCATGAAAACCGGTGTTCAAGCCACTCGACCACGGAGGCCGTCAATAAGGAGAGAAGACAAATACAGTGTAACGTCATACAAAATCATGTAACATGATTTACTTATTTAGAAGTCACTTACCTTCACTTACCTTGACATCTAAGCAACGGTAGCGTCGGACACAATGATCCGTCCATTATATCACGATAACATAAAGATTTATCTGCGAAATTTCTCACGGGGCCGTGTTGTAATTTGATTAAAAATTCATTAAACCGCCCGTGGCGGCCTGCGGGAATAATTTAGTGCGATTCACACGGACCGACACCTCAGGGGCGCTATATTGTGGTGACTAAAGAAGCGTGTATGCAGGCGGAGCGGGGGCGATAATAAATTTAATAAAATCTTTAGCATATAAAAAATTTTGGGATAAATATAAATTTAACTACTAATAGGGCTTCAGTTGAAAACCAAAATTTAGTAGGTTCTCTGCATATTACCTCAAGTGAAGGACACGCAAGTCGTGCGACTGGTGGTAATGGTATGGCAGTTGCAGTGCCACTCAGAGCTTCAAGTCGCAAAGATGCTACTACTGCGCCCGTCACCCTGAGACAAAAGTTGACTAGTCCCATGTGGTCGTAATTTCACCGGCATCCTTACCTTTCAAAACCGGAACGCAGTAATACTGACATTACTGCTTGGCGGCAGAAATAGGTAAGTTGGCAGTACTACCCTGGACGAACTCTTTCACAAGGACTTCTACTGCTACTAAATATCTCCATATAAAAGTTACATACAAAGTTAGATATATTAAACCTTAAATACTTTTACAATCGGATCGGAAAGTACATCCTGTTGTGTAATACGTTAGCATATTCTTTAGACAATATCCTTAGATGTATCGTATATTTCTTGTAAAGCCGTTATTTACAAGGTAATGCCTAAATTATTTGATCCAGCAAATCTTAAAATGATAGGGGATAGGTTCTCCTAGGGACTCCGATCTGCTTACTAGGTTCACCGAACTTCACGTCCTAGGAGAACGGTGAACTTACCAAGTGTCACACATCATGTCATCATTTCATTATGTAATCAATTCAATTCATTTCATTCATTCATTCATTTTATTTCTATTTTGTAATTTTTGTACTAGCAGTAGAATAGATAGCTTGTAAGTGTACTAACAAAATGGACTGTATATTGTCTGCAATAAATGATTTTTATTTGTTACTTCAATTGTTATTTCTATTTCTGTTTCTGTTTCCGTTTCTGTCTCTGTTTCTATTTCTACTCCTGCTCCTGCTCCTGCTCCTGCTCCTGCTTCTGCTCCCGCTCCCGCTCCATCTCCTGCTCCTGCTCCTGCTCCTGCTCCTGCTCCTGCTCCTGCTTCTGCTCCGGCTCCGGCTCCGGCTCCGGCTCCGGCTCCGGCTCCGGCTCCGGCTCCTGCTCCTACTCCTGCTTCTACTTCTACTTCTATTTCTATTTCTATTTTTAATTTAATTTAATTTTTTTTTATCGAGTTCTAAGGTTTTCGCGATTGTTACACATAGGAAATGAAACTATTATACTAAAATAGTTTTATTTTTTTTATTAAAACAGTTTTTCAAGGTGGAATTATTTAACAAGGTCCACTGGAGTACGGACAACTCGCACATTATAAGAATTGTACTACCGATGAATATTACATTGTTTTACATGATATTCAATAGTTTTTTTTTTATTAAATTACTCCACCAGCTTGTTACAATACAAAGGTCGAACACTAAGAAAAATTCCTTCAATCTGCTGGATTCGAACCAGCGCCTTCAATATACCGTGCCTGATGCTCTTCCAACTGAGCTATGGAACGAATCAGGAGACGAAATCTATGTGCTTGTTGCACATCTTTGTTTTTTGGTTTTTAACGACTTTTTTGCCGTAGTACCATCTGTGATAAGTCTATGATAGTCATCGCAGTACTATGATAAGGTTGAAGCCCTCTCGAAAGTAAAATCAATCGACTCTAATTACTAACAAATGTGACCTGGCAAATTTTAGTTTTAATGATAATTACTCCCACGGGTAGACGATAAAAACATCCATTTCATACTTCATCAGATGGTTAGTATCATCGGTCTCATATTCGTATACCACATCGGAGAAGAGGGGAAGAAGTAAACGCCATGATCTTCACTTGCCATAAATTAATTAAATTGAATTTTTCTTAAATCTCGTTTTACAACAACATGACTGGTTCCGAGTACAGCTTTAACACATGAGTTAATGTTTTGTACGTAGAATTCGTACGTTGAGTAAATAGCTAATGATTATAACGTGTGTCGGATACTGTCAAAAAAAAACAGTAAATTTTACCTTATGTCATTCATAATAAAGTTTAAATAATTATATAGAATACGTGACTTTAGGATGCTTGTAAGCAATAATGACGTTTTCAAGTATATCTCAATAAAATTTACATTATTTTTGCAACCGTCGTATTTTTTGTGGCCACACTTTTGCAAAGAGCCCTCGGCTTTTTACTTTCATATAAAAACTTTATATGTATGAACGCGTAAATATGTTTGCTGAAAAATATTCACAGAGTGACTTTTAACTACTTTTTATAAAAAATTCAAGAATGGAATTTTAACTTGTACATGCTGGTACCACATTCAAATCATTTACAAATAAATAACTCGAAAATTACAAAGCTAGGATTTATATTTAACATTTATATTGTAGTCATTTTAATGATGCAAAATATGAAACACTTCAGTTGAAAAAAAACAACGAAAGTTCTTCATCATTACCAACGTAATATACCTCCTACTCTGCAGTGGGAGGTATATTATATAGGTCGCCTTAAGTTCAAGGATTAGACAATGAATGATTTCACGTCTAAAATGTGTACTTTATTTATTGTATATGTATACCACATCATCACCAACTATCAAATGACGTTAGCCAATAATAATAATAACAATAATAAATTAAAAAATACGTTTTTTTGTTATATTCTTATTGAGTTTCATTTTTATTATTTACGGTCAATGAAATTGTTAAGTAAACCGTTGGAAAAAAAGGTACCAATGAAACGCGGTAGTCGAATGCACAATGCTGTATTCTGTAAATTGTCACATGGATGCATTGCCCATGTTTTTCCTCGCCGTTAGCGAAAAGTATTGCTAACATTCACAAATGTACGAATCTAATAAATTTAAGTCCTAAGCATACACCACCACAAGGATGGAACCGCGTACCTCTCAATTGACACGCAACAGCTCTCCCACTAGGTTACCATTTCTCTTTAGTTCCTTTTCAAAAACAAGTATTCTGAATTTCATGCAATAATCTTTAAATAGAGTTGCTGTAAAGTTTAACTTTTGTCAGTATTTTTTCATTTCCTTTGAAATAATTAACAATTAACTCGATATCTGAATATATATTACAAGTGACATTGTGTATTATGAGACAATATCACATATGTTGCCCTGATTCCGAAGTAACTCGCAAAATAACCACTTGTGCTATGTTACACCCAGACCCGAGATAAAATTTAGTTTTTTTTTCTACATTGACCCGGCCGAGAATCGATCTCGGAACCTCAGACATGGCGACACCATGAAATCCAGTGTGCAAGCCACTTCACCACTAGGTCGTCTATATGTGATATAAATGTGGATATTCTGTTTAGGCGAGGACTATATACTCGTTCACACGTAACAATTTACAGAATACTGTAGTGTGTATTCGACTACCGTGTTTCATTGTTATCTTTTCTCCATCGGTTTACTTAACAATTTCATTACCCGAAAATAATAAAAATTAAACACTAAAACGTTTTTTTTTTATGTAACATTGACGCAAACTTGGCCAACTTCATCTGTTAGTTCGCGATGATGTGGTATACAGTATTATTATTATTATAAATAGTGTAACATATTCTAGATGTGAATTCATTCAATAATATTAACTGCAGGTGAAAAATACTTTACTGTTTTATCGTGCGCAAGCGTTTGGAACAAAAATTTGCGTTAAATCCAATTGAAATATTTCACGAACCGTACAAATGTGAGGAAAACCGATTATGAATGTTTTACAATAGAGTATGATACAACGCGTCATAACTGGATATAGAGATTCTGGATATGCACACGCTTTATAGGTCTTTCTAGAGAGGTTTTTAACTGTCACGGCAATCCCAATTTTGTGACATCTCTGAATCGCACTATTGGTGTAATAAGTGATTACACTTGTCAGTCAGAGAGAACCGATTCAACTCGTGGAGTATTTTTTGTAAGTCGTCATCATCATCAACCCAATTTCTGCGTCCCACTGCTGGGCACGGGTCTCCTCTCAGGCGAGGGTTTTAGGCCATCGTCCACCACGCTAGCCATATGCGGGTTGGGAACTTCACATGTTTTCTGAGGGCTGTGAACCTTCTTCAACATGCAGGTTTCACCCACTATGTTACCCTTCACAGAAAGCTCGTGGTAAATTTGAAATTAAATTTCGAAAAATTTAGAGTACTAGGCCCGGATTTTAATCCACGATCTCAGCTTGAGACGCAATAGCAACTGTTAGGCTACCACGACAGCCGTGGCCGTATTGTTTCCTGATGGTAAGTGATAATGTGTCAGTCAGTTTAATTTGTTCAAAATGTCACAATACTGCGATAGTTCAAATCGAACTTACCAATAAACATCAGTCAATACTCTACAGTAAATTGAACATTAAAGCTTTTATAAAAGCTTTTATAAGATATATATAAATAAGATAACGAAACTCAATAGAGAATATTTACATACAGAGCAATAAATCACGCAGAAATAAACACATCCAGTTCAATTCTATATCACCATAGCACAGTATCGGCGTTCGCCACTCGCCGCAATGCAATCATCAAATATTTGCATTCCTCTGAAAAAGTAATACGATTATTAATTTACTCTCGATTCACTGAACTCTACTTCGATTCCGTTCAATAAACGCTACTTTTGATTTGTTTTTCAATGTTATATTCGGTTTTATAAACGGAGAAATAGAGTTTTTATTCGTTTGAATGATTTAACACGGAGACTTTGAAATTAAAATGGAATGTTTTTCTTATATCAAACGCTTGTGAATTTCGATTGAATGATTGGATGTTATTACTACAAACAGATAATTATAATAAGTGTGATTGGTGAACTTATCTGAACGCGGGAGAAAAATGGAAAGAATGTGCAAGAGAAAAGGAGGATTTCAAATTAAAGAAGAGGAAGGAAGTCGAGCGCAAGGAAAGGAATTACCTGCCTGCGACTGTGTTTCCGAGCACATACAACCAGATTATCTTTAAGTTGCGATTGAATACGCATCTTCTCAGCGACCTCGTTCCGTCGTAGATTCTATCGTTACTCCAGAGCTAGATAGTTGTCAAGAACAAATTCATTTACTTAAAAAAAATACGAACGATTCCAGAAAGAGTCGAGTCTAGACGTTGAATTTTCATTCAATGTACACTTCATTGCCATTTACTACATTTAAAACTGGAGTGAAACATATATGATTTGGCTACCACCGCCACCGACTGGCTTGTATACCGGTAGTTATGGTGTCTCCATCTCTGAAGTCCCGGGTTCTACCCTCGGTAGGGCCAATGTAGAAAACTAACTTTTTTATATTGTCTCGGGTCTGGGTGTGTGTAGTACCGTCGCTGTTTTCGATTTCCATAACACAAGTACTTTAATTACTTACTTTGTGATCAGAGCCACGCTTGATATTGTCTAATATAAAGGTTATTGTATGACAAAACTTATTATACTTATTTTCAACCGACTTCGAAAAAAGGGGAGGTTTTTAATTCAATTGTATTTTTTTATGTATGTTACGCGATGACTCGTGTATTCGTGAACCGATTTTGATGATTCTTTTTTTGTTAAAAAGAGGGTACCAGGTTATTGGTACCATTTAAATTTGAAGAAAATGTTCCTCTAAGGATGGCAAACTAAGAGATGAATCCGGTTTTGTGCACTTTCCGGTAACCGAATTCAATAAAACTTGTCAAATAGATGTAATTCCATTAACTTTTGAGGTCGTTTTTTTTAAAAAAAGTTATTACATTTACTGAGCAACGAAGAAACCTCCGAGCCATAAATATATCATATATAAATAATACAATATTTCCATATTACATTAACTGGGTTTTAAGGTCCGAAAACTCCCCATTACGAGTAAATTGTATCATATTGCATTGTAGCAGTACGTGAATTTTAATCTTCATAACAAGATCATGTCTATTGCTGAGGCGAGATATAATCTAATAGAAGTCTAAGACAGACCGAGTGGACTGCATGAAGTAACCACAATGTCTCAGTTCGAGTGCCTGGAGATCGCCGCGCTTTGCTCAACTTTCTAAGCGTTTGGTAATGTAGGGTGACCATGTTAAACACAAGAATCTTTACTTCATGATATATAAGCTGGCGGACCGTTAGACAGACTTGATTTTAAGTGGTAATCTCTAAGTATGGTACTTACCAAGAGATACTCTTATAATTGGAATATTACATGACCCGATTGGATAGATAAGATTATGTTTGTAAATATTCAGTATTTGTTCAGGACGAGCGCCTTTTAAAAATATTGTGGCAATCAGACTACATCGGCATATTGCTCATTATTCATATATCATAACACAGGCATTTACTTGTCTCAGAACCTCTAAAATGTTAACATCATCATTATAAACGAATTCATTAATATTAAAGACTTTATTTTACATTTGTATGTCTTTCAAAATATTACAGTAATGAAACCTGAATGTTGTAGAAAGATCACAACCTTCAGAAAACGTGTGAAGCCCCCAACCCGCATTGGACCAGCGAGTGTGACCTAAATCCGTTCCTTAGAGGAGACTAGAGCCCAACAGTGAGACGTTGATGATGATGACTTGTCATTATGCTAGTTATTTTTAAAACAGAGCCATTTTGCTGCTGAAAAAAAAACTGGATAACTACGAACAAATTTGCCATATTTATAATTTAAAAATAAATTGTTTGTTGAGTTTAAATTTGTTTCCCACAAAATACTTTTCCAAAATAATATCCTCGTAACGAACCAACAGACCTCACGAATTTTTCTATGTGCTTGCGTCGTGTCTTTGTACTTGGTCTTTCAACGACTTTTTAGTCGTAGCGCCATCTATGAGAAATCTATGACAGATTTATCACCCAGTTAGTACTTTTACAGCTATCAGTCCTGGCGATAGATGTCGCTATTCACTGTATTAATTAAATTTTTATTGAATTGATATTCAATTATTTTTTGTGAAACTACTCCACTAGTTTGTTATAATTATTAATACAAAGATCGAATACTCAGAAAAAAATCCTTCGATCCGGTCGGATTCGAACCGACGTCTTCTTGCTTCCGTTGGTTCGTTCCGTTGCTTAGTTGGTATAGCGTCTGGCACGGTATGCAAGAAAACGTCGGTTCGAATCCGACCGGATCGAAGGAATTTTTTCTAAGCGTTTTTTCTGAGTGTTCGATCATTATATTAATAATTATAACAAACTAGTGGAGTAATTTCATAAAAAATAATTGAATATCAATTCAATAAAAATTTAATTAATATCTTCGTAGTTTCTATTAAAATTGTTTATTAAATAAAAAACTTTAGTTTGAAACTGCACTTAAGGTTTTCTTTCTCCAGTTTGGTTTAAACCACTTTTATAAGTGCAAGCGTCAGTTAACATTAAGTTATCCTAAGTTATAAAACGCTTGATGGTAACACTAAGTAAGTGCAAATGTTTGCACAAGTTACAGGAAGAGCACTCGCGGCCCACTTGCAATGCAATGCTAACTTTACGAGAATTCAGTTATCAAATGGTTACTTATTATAACATTTGAGTAGTTTGTAGCACATCGTGAATTACTTTTTAACCGACTTCAAAAAGGAGGAGGTTCTCAATTCGACTGGTTTTTTTTGTTCGTATGTCGGAACATAATCCCGTAGGATTACTCCGGCAAATAGTATTATGTATGTACATAATGTGCGTATGGATCCTGTTTAAAAGAGCTAGAGTATGCATTCATTTATTTACATATACCTACACGCAGACATGGTCATTGCGTTGCCAGAACCGCAAAATGCCAAACGGGCCGAATGTCAGATTAGCAGAATGCCAGAGTTAAAGGAAACTTCAAAAAATCTCGCTTCATTATTTCACACGAGTGATGTCTACTTCTGGCATAAAGCGTCAAATGAATAATTTTAGTAGCAGTAGAACTGAAGAAGGAAGTACTGCCACCTTACCTATTTCTGCCGCCAAGCAGTAATGTGATTACTACTGCATTCCAGTTTTGAAGGGTGCTGCTGAAGTTACAGGTGATGTGCTCAGTGACAGCTCCGATCTTAGCGATTAAAAGCTCTGAGTGGCACTGCAACTGTTATGGACATTCGTGTCGCTTACCATCAGGCACATGACTTGTTCGTCCCGTCACTTGGTATTATAAAAAAAAACGTGTCTCCCACTGAAGTAGAGATACGTTCCTGGCAAATCTTTTTCGTTCTTGTGCTTGCATCTGTGTCTTCAAACATATTCATTTATTTTTGCTATGCTTTTACCCTAGTTTACTTTTTTTTAATACATTCCTAATTTGATCGATACGTACATCAAGGTCTACCGTTGAGCATTCACTCTTTCTACATGACCAAATATGGAAGCGATTCTTTTTCTATTCTGGTCACATCATCTTTTACACCGCAACACTCTCTTACTGTAGCAAGACTCTGTTCCTCGTTCTGTCTTTAAGTGAAACATCACACACTCATTTATCCATTTGAGTAATATTTATCTAACAAGTAATGTTAATTCTTAGTATACTACGACGACTATACGTAGTAAGCTTGAAGACTCATTACGATATCTTCTACTCAGGCCATTGATCCTCAAGCTTTAAAGTGCACGTCATCCCAAATGAACCACAGCATAAAAAAACACAACCTTCATAAAACCATTTCGAGCAAAGAGATCATAAAGCACAGCGATCCGGTTCAATCCAGTTTGATCCGGTTATTAAAAACATATCGCATTCAGCTCACGATCGCGCGGATGCATCGCGCTATCACTCATAATGGATATTGATACAGAGCTACGGCGTAGAATTCACAATTGTTTATAAATAATGAAACGGAATGGGAATTTATAGAGGTGATGACATTTTTAGAAATCAAAAAAACAAACTTTTCACTATGCCACGGCCCTATCAAATAATTTTCGATATTTGATCAGTAACACATTTGCTTGGGGCTCTCATGTTTTTAACTACCTACAGTATAATTATTAATACAAAGATCGAACACTCAGAAAAAATTCCTTCGATCCGGCCGAATTCAAACCGACGTCTTCTTGCATACCGTGACAGACGCTATACCCACTAAGCCACGGAACGAGCGGACCTCACGAATTTTTCTATGTGTTTGTCGTCATGTCTTTGTATTTGATTTTTTCAACGACTTTTATCTGTAGCGCCATCTATGAGAAATCTTAAGTATTTCTTCACCCAGTTAGGTATTTTTACAGCTACCAGACGTGGCTAGAGATGTCCTAGTAGATGTAGAGATACCTACAGTATGTCTCCATCCCGGCCGTCGTGTGATTGGTGGTAATTCCAGGCAGACATCGCAGCAGGCTTACTAAAGACGACCCGATCCCTTTACCTTAGAGAAACAAACACTATTCTCAGATTTTAAAAGGGAATTCAGCAGGTATTGACCATACAGACCAGGTCATAGGTGCTTGAATAGACGAGCTTAGTTCAAAGGGATTAATGTTAGGCCAAAGAGGTATGTCACAATTATATGCCGTCTCTGCTTGCTTAATTGGGAGGCGGACATGATTTAGCGAGAAATCTCCGAAGTCTACTTTGAAAAACAAGTTTTTACATGATCTTAATGTGGAAAAAATTGTAGGAATCTGTCACCAGCTATACAATAAAACAGCTTATGGAGATTCATAGTAGTTTTTTGTTCCAAGCAACTTGTAATACCACTCAATTATGGGTAATTTTCATCAACCTAATTCCTTAATTAATTTATTGTTTAAGTATTTGAGTATATTATTGTGAAATATGCAATAATATTTCAGGATACTAAACTCGAATACACACACGTATCTCGAAAATATTCTAGAATATGTAAATAATAAACATTGCCACCAAAATTAGGTAAAGAAAACTAACCCGAAAATTTCCCTGATGCAAGTTTGTAGGAGAAAATTGATTTACCAAAATTACCAAAATTCTTAAAAAGACAAACTGTCGAAAATCTCAAACTCGCAAACAGAACCGTAAAGTTTTATTTTTATTTGCAAATAAAAAACACTATTTAGAATCGACGACCAGTCCTGTCGTAATCGTGTCGTATGAAATCTTATTTGACCCAGTTTCTGAAATATTTCCTGTTTACCGAACTGGAACGGAAGAGGAGTAATGCGATTTTTTTGTGCTCCGCTCAAACCTCTTTGTAACAAAATTCAGTTTTATTTAGTAAATGCAACAATGTACAGAAGGCATTCATGAATATCTGACATAACAAGATTCTGGAACGTTGGCAGTGTAAAAAAACCATACAACAGATAAAAAACCGCCAATGCGTCCAAAACATCATTGACTTTCAGACGCCCTGTTAAAAAATTCGACCTGTAGAAACAATCACGCGCATTTTCCCGTTATTGAAATTCAAACTTCGAACCGAACAAAAGATCATCAACAAACTGTGGGCCACGTTCGCAAACATACGAAAAATACCTTTCAA
Source organism: Hyposmocoma kahamanoa (assembly GCF_003589595.1). Taxonomy (NCBI): domain Eukaryota; kingdom Metazoa; phylum Arthropoda; class Insecta; order Lepidoptera; family Cosmopterigidae; genus Hyposmocoma; species Hyposmocoma kahamanoa. The sequence goes on along the minus strand of NW_020653726.1, from coordinate 18,370,100 downwards.
TCAACATAGCGTTCGACCATCGTGGAAACATTGTAAGTGGATGTTACACCATTATAATAAAAATCAGTAATAGCGATTTTTCAGGATGTTGCTTAAAAAGGAACCTGGACGTAAAACAAACGAATATGAAGTAAAAATTAACGCTCATTACTTTTAAATTAACTTCAGAAAAATTATTTAAAGTAATGTAGTCTGGTAAAAGCCAAAATTTCAATTACTTAAAACCTTTAAAGAAATCGCAGAAAAGAAATTCCAGGTATTCTTGGTAATCAAGTCCTTGATAATCAACTTCAAAGGATAACTTACCACAAGGTTTTCCTCTCTCATGTTTAAGAGCCTAGTCTTGTCGGCATAGTGAACTCAATTCTGATTTATACGCCCACTTTTATTTTAATTTGTTCAAAGTATTCTCAGTCGTCCTTGTACGAACTTGCTTTTCACTTTTTCTACGATCAAGTTTTTAATTAAGTCATTAGGTTTCTTCTGTGTTTCGACGTATTTTTTAGTGGTTTTAAAAAAATAAAAGTAAAATAGGTTTTATTTGACGTGAGTAAATTACAAACAAAACAAAAAAATATTAAAAATAAATTCAATAAAAAAAAGAAAGCATAAAAAATAAAAAAAGAAGCATGTCAAAAAGGGTCCACGACTCAGCCTATAAGGACTATGCTAATTACATAGCCCTTGCTGTTATTCTGTCATGCCCCGTCATAATAATGAACACTACAATTCAAATAGTATATGTGTTACATGTTACGTATAAAAAAAAAAACCAAATTAAAATAACTGTAGATATTTAGGCACTAAGTGAATAAACTTTGATATAAGCAACAATTAGACAAAGTAAGTAATAATTTGAATAATAAACAAGTAATTCGTAAAGCACAATACGAAACATACACATCAAATAATTGTAGACAATTTGGCGCTAAGTAAATCAATTTAAATAAAATAGTTTTCCACTGTTATACAACTCTATTACTTTATCGTGACTAACAGCACTTAGAGAATATTAGCATAACTTTCAAACCCTAAAACCCATACACGGTTTTACCCCACAGCAGTTATAGCCAGACGAGCAGCAACGTTGCACGAACGAAATTTAATTCACAGTGCATGCACACGATATCCGGACGACATCAATACTCATGTCTGAACTGGCGACCTACGAGTGACTCCGCGAACATTGGGGATAGTGTTGCAATCCTGTTCTGAATGTTAACTAAACGATTTGCGTTTGTTCAACAGTGGCTGTTGTAACTCTAGCAAAAGTAATACTCATTAACCATGAATAACTGTACTGTACTGTTCGCACCTTTGGGACGGCTCTGCCAAGTACTTGCTCGATGCCCTAGATGGACTGCAGCGCTACGCCTTCCGTGTTGTCAACGATCCTCATGTAACTGAGCATGCGGAGTCTTTACAGCTTCGCAGAGATATAGCGTCTCTTAGCGTATTCTATCGCCTGTACCACGGTGAGTGCTCTGAAGAGTTATTCAACCTTATCCCTTCCTCTCCTTTCCATCAGCGGACCACCCGTGCCGGACTGCGTTGCCACAGTTGGACGGTCAGTTCAATACCATCCCGCACTAAAAAGTTTGGCAATTCGTTCTTATGCCGAACCATAAAATTGTGGAACCAACTCCCGGCGCATGTATTCCCTCCCCTCTATAACATCGGGTCCTTCAAACGTAGTGTGAAGAAGCATTTGGCCAGACCGGCAAAATGATAGTGACGGAGTGAAGATATTTGTGTTTTCCATCCGTTACTCTCATCTCTGGACTGTATTCGCACTTTCCATCAGGCGCGGGCAGTCATTTTGCCGAGTCACAATAAAAAAAAAAAATAAAAAAAAAATAATCTCAGTACAGAATACTAAAAAACCGACCTCAAAAGTACGTGGAATTACGTCTATTTGCTAAGTTTTATTGAAATATCCCCTAGTTCGCCACTATACAGGACTTGACACTGGAGATAATAAAAATCGGTTCTCACTACTCGAAGTATATTGAGAAAAAAACGCCTTGAATTGGAGAAATAGCAAAATCAACCATCAAAATAATTGCTCCTTAAGTAAAATTTAGGCGCTATTCGTAAAAATGTATCTTCAAGCGTGAACAGCCAACCTTCCAGAAATGGGACCACTATGGAAGTACCCCCTTTCCAACAAAAAAAGAATAATGAAAATCGGTTCACAAATACCGGAGTTATCGCGTAACATACACACAAAAAAAAACATACAGTCGAATTGAGAACCTTCTTTTTTTTAAAGTCGGTTAATAAAGTGTTCCGACGAGAGTCAAGGATTTACAAGTACTCATTACTTAGCGTACATTTTGCTGAAAACAATAAAATAAATCCAATGTTTCAATAAGTGCCTTTACTATGTAGATTGCACGTAGCTATGACGACAAAATCCAACACCTTAAGAGCCTATAACTACCTCAAATGGTTTTGATTGATCCCTCATAATTCTGAGTGTTGAATCAATCACTTCGGAAAAAATATACAGTAAAATAGAGTATACACACTAATTAGTATACGGTGTGAAAACACGATTCCTAAACATTTTCACGATAGAAACAAATACATAAACTTACCTCGAAATTTTACAAGATAACCGCTGTATTCAATAGGTAGTTCACATAGACTTACCAATGATTTTTTCATATCAATTGAACTAAATAGAACCCGTATACTATACGATATACATTTTTCAAATAGCTTTAATTCCGTTTGTAAAAAAATTTAATTCTGAAATAAAGCCAGTGACCCTGCCGCTCGACCAAATGAAGCTTATTTGTAAGGGAAAAATTTGAATTCGAACTGAAGGTTTTTGGAAGAGAATCATTTGTCCCCTGCTCTTTAGATATTTCATACTGTCTGTAATTTTAATAGTCATTACTTAGGTGATCACATTGACTTACAATTATATGGACGTCTGGTCCGCGCTAAAAAGTGTCCGAACTTATAGGGCGTTAAAATCGTATACAGAGCGTCATTCACGCTTTAGTCTTCGTTTGTTCGACTGACAGCGAAGCAAGCAAAATTAGACAGTACTGCGATAACATTACAATTTAAATCTAACGTTTTAGCTTTTTCATATTCCTTTACATGTCACTACGTTTAAATAGGTTGACTTGGGACATTTTTTCGTGGTTTTTGTATTAGACCCGTCGTCCATTTATTTGTAAGTCAATGGTTGATCAAGATTAAGTAATAGACAGTAACAAAATGGAGTAATAGCCATTAATTTGAATGTACGAATAAGAGTAATAAAATTGAAAAACGCGGGGCAAAAGCGCGACGGTTGCTCATAGTGTGGAAGTAAGAGAAGTGAGCTCGGCGATCTTACCCGCATACAAATGGTTTACAAATGGCATGTTGTCGCTGCAGTGTCTCTAGACGCCGTCTTTTCAGGGTGTTGAACTGAGGCGAAATAGGTTAAAATTAAGTTTATTAAAGCACATTAATATGAACCAAAATGTAAAATATTTTTTAAAAGATTTTTTTCGGGAGCGAAAATTAATATCAGCCGTTGAAAAAGGGCTCCAGGGTCCCGAAAAACTTTACAACATTTTTTTAATTCAATTTTTAACCCAGGGGAAAAGAGCTTTAGAATTTAAGCATTACTTTTACTTGGAGAACTTCATTACATAACTTTGTGATTATTCATAACTTTGTATTATTTGATGTTTCTCATAAATTATTATCGTCAATAAAGACATTGGAAGGTATATTATACCAATAGTGACTAACCAAGTAAAATGGAATTGTAAATTCAAATTCTTCGTAGTAACATAAAACATTATCGTTCTCTATTAATTCAATCCACAATACGAACAGAATAAAAATTAACTGCCCAGGATGCTGCGAGAGGCCATTGAAATTAAAAAACATCCTAATTTCAACTGGGAAGATGGTTTCTCCGCACCACCAGTTTAGGATTCTGTATTTCCTCTGATGAAAAATCCCAAACAGACATTAGACTGCAGTACTAATTAATATGTTTTAATTCATTCTAATTTCTATTATTAATTAATAATAAATTGAACTTAATAAAAATTCGTAGCGTAAATTGGAATGTTTCTTTGTAAAATTAAAAATAAAGTATTTAATTAATAACTTTTGTAACTATAGTGAAAAAATTCATTAATATTAGACATAACTGGTTGATGACTGTACCGCCTCAGTCAAGTGTGACCATGGGCCTGTTAAAGGGCCCGAAACGTCGATTTGTTTGAAAAAACAAATATACACGAATTAAATCCGGAAAAATAGTTTCATTACCTAGAATAAAAATTATTTCAAACTGTTTTTCCCCTCTTACCAAAACAAATCAAGACTTTCAAAGAAATTCTGAATGAAAGTGCAAAGTGGAGTTGGCAGCAAAAAAAGGAATATTTTAATCTTGTTTAGTGAAGTCGCGACTGTAGGTGGTGATGTAAAAGAAAACTCATTACTTCTTAGACTTTGCTGGTTTGATAGTGCTCTAGGAATATCGATAGATGTCTTATCGAGAACAGAAGTGAAAGAGCTTTTGCTTTTGCAAAATATTACTTATTGCTTCAATAAAATATAACTTTTAATTGACAAAAAAAACGACCTCATATACTTGCCAAGTTTTATTGAAATTCATCACCTAGTTTACTACCCTTAATGGTGGAATATTGTCTTCAAATTTAAATGGAACCAATACTGAGGTATTCTCTTTTCGACAAAAAAAAATCATCAAAATCGGTTCTCAAATACTAATATAAGTCTTTTTCTTCTTAAGTCTTTTTCTTGCCGTGTCAATTTTAGAAATACTTTCGATTGAAAACGAAATATTTTTTTCTGGTTATTTGTTGTTTCAAACAAAGCAATAATGTTGGGCCCTTTACAGGTCACGACTGACTGGTGATCCTGATCGACATATCCGATAAAAAAATTGGTGAAACTATTTGTAACAATCGCAGAAACCTAAGTACTCGATAAAAAGCACCCTTGGTGTTAATGACCACATCTACGAAACGACGACTTCTGAGGAGAGAGGTTTAAAGACTCTACGGACAAAATTGTCGAAAACTTTTTGTGCAAAATACGAGAGTTATAAAATTTCACATACGTATAATTTGTTTCATATAGTTCGTGTTATTTTTATCACTTTCATGTGATAAAATAAGAAATGATACTCGAAGTGACATCTCTAAATTGGAATGTTGGTAATACACCTGTGCAAATCCATTATATATTTGAATCATAGCGTTGTCAACTCGTATTTGCTGCGCCCAAGGATCTCTTGCTATGCACCTAATAACAATTTAATGTACATAACGACATACGTGACAATCACACAAAACTACCCTGAATACTTTTTATCACAATTTGTCGCTTGCATTAAAGTGACCGACATCTGTGATAATTGGGCAATTAATCAAAGAAGTAAAAGACCAAGGTGCTTTGTGAAAATGTCAATCGAAGATATTGTCCTAAATAGAATTCACAATGACAACAAGCAAGCAGATTACTAGTAATCACAAAACAAATAGACATATTGGTGTCCACTAAAACTGTAGGCATCGCGACAACTAACAAATTTATATTGAAAACGAAGGGAAGAAAGTTGAAAACGAAGAAGCGTATTGTTATTCACTGAAAAAAGAAAGAACAGTCGTCTATCGTGATCGTTTAACTTGTTTCCTACTGAGCCTATTATAATGATTGCAGCAATAATTTTAAGTAACGAACTTAATAATGTTATGATTCTTTTCATCAGGTTCACCAATTAAGTAACTTAATTGGTGAACTTAATTAAAGTCCATTTTTCAGTGTTTGAGTTTCGAAATTTAACTATCGACTAACATTTCTTCTTATTGATTTTACAAGTAAATAAATATAAGACACTATATCACAGTGACTAACACATGTATGGTTTCGATACAGGCAGTAACGATAACTACGAATTAAAAATTACAATACTACTATATACAATTAAAAACAATAGATTGAATGTCTCATAATAATAAGTTATAATGAAGAAGAAACCTATTGTAACCACAATAACTCAAGAAGAAACTTAAAATAAAATTAACAGAATTTAATAACTTGTTCATCTCATAACGTCATGAATGCTTACGTCAAAAGTAACTTCCAAGCTTGTTTGAATAATGACGGGCGAAATCTATCAAGAATAAGGCTTACAACGGAAATAAAATATAGACTCAGTATTAAAAACAGCTAGAAAATGTAACTTTTGAAAGGGGAATAAATGTATCCAAATTAGATTTACGAGGAACCAAATACCCGCCGCGGAAAGTGTTCGGGTGATTTGGGAATGCGGCCTACAGATTGAATATTTGCATGGCCCAAGAGAGAAAGATGCTTTTGTTCTAGAGTTAAAAATATAAGAAGAGACTACGATATTAATTTTCCTTATAGAATTGTCATTTTAATAATACCCATTGAGTCGACTGGCATAAATATACCATTAGCGGATATTTCTTTTTAATGTAAAGGAAGAACAAACGAGCAGAAGAGCCACTCGATAAGATGAAGTCATAGTTGCCAATAAACTGAAGACACCAGAAACTGCTGCCTATGCATCATCAAACCTGCACATCGAAGAGTGATTAAAACCCTTGGAAAACGTGTAAAGTTCTCAACACGGTGGACTATGGGGTAAACCCTTTTCTTCATGACACCATTATCATTATGAGTATGTTGATGACAAGACCATTTAGATAATAACGCGCACACACACACTCAACATAGCCCCGCACTAGGGAAATCCCTGTGTCGCGGGTGCCATGAACACACACATAGATAACCACACATTACACCCATACTTATGAGAGAAAAAAATGTAGGTCATACAAATATTTCTCCCAGCCCGGGAATCGAACCTGGGACCTCTGCGTGGCAGTCGTTCGTCGTGCATGGTAATCGTTCAACCACGGAGACAGTTTAGATGTTCATCATTTTCGTCGTATTTTCATTTTTTTTGTTTAACTTTCAGATATGAAAATGAAAGTAACATATTATGCTTGCTGAGAAGCTTTTCCTGGTCGAGAATCATTTATTTAAATGTGATTTTTTTTATGTAACCTGTTCTATATAACTGACCTTAACTACCAATTAAAAATTACTCTAATAATCTTTCTTTTGTAAATTAGAGTATTTCTAGATTTGTCGTGGTAAAAATATTGTTTCTTAAGCAACTTTTGTACCAACATCTTTGTAAATACTATGAAATTGAAAACATACTGTTGATATAAAAGTCTCTTCCAGTATTTCTTTACGAATTTTCCCTCGTGCAACATACGCCCCTGCCTCGAGAGACGCTTTTCCCCCATTTACTTCTATAACATCACTTTATGATACACGACTGTACTCTTTTATTATTCATGATAATACTGCTTACATTATCGTGTTTTTGTTCTATATTTTTATATGGACTCTTTTTCGTCATATATTTATATCCGAGTTAAACCAGCCTAAGTGTGACCATCGCCTTTTCTATTACTACTGTAGAACAGGTATTATGTGTGCTAGATGACATGTACCTATGACTTTAATTTCATTATGAACATCCGTGGATGGTTAATAGCAATGTTTCTTATTATGAATCGACACTTCCCAGTTCGAATTAAATTTTTTCCCATACGGTTCATTTTGCTTGGGTCAATCGGCAGGGCAATTTTTTTTACAAACAAAATGAAAACCATTTGAAAAATAAATATCCTATAGTATGTATACGTGTTCTATTTGGTTTAGTTGTTATAAAAAAAAATCATTGGTTTAAGTAAAGTACTTATTGAATACAGCGGTTTTCTTGTAAAATTTCGAGGTTATTTTGTGGTTTTTTCTATCATGAAAATTTTTAGGAATAATGTTTTCACATAATATAGTAATCAGTGTATATCCCCAATTTTACTATATATTTTTCCCATAATAATAATTATGTGAATTAAATTTTTATTGAATTGATATACAATTATTTTTTGTGAAATTACTCCACTAGTTTGTTATAATTATTAATACAAAGATCGAACACTCAGAAAAAACACTCAGAAAAAATTCCTTCGATCCGGTCGGATTCGAACCGACGTCTTCTTGCATACCGTGCCAGACGCTACACCAACCAAGCCACGGAACGAACCAACGGACCTCACGAATTTTTCTATGTGCTTGCGTCGTGTCTTTGTACTTGGTCTTACAACGACTTTTTAGTCATAGCGCCATCTATGAGAATTCTATTACAGATTTATCACCCAGTTAGTACCTTTACAGCTACCAGTCCTGGCGAGAGATGTCGCTATTCACTGTATTAATTAAATTTTTATTGAATTGATATTCAATAATTTTTTGTGAAATTACTCCACTAGTTTGTTATAATTATTAATACAAAGATAGTATTAAGTATTTATGTGGTCTGTGTTTTTTCCAAAGTGTCATCAATTCAACACTTTCACTATTATGTGAAATCAACCAAAACCATTTGAGGTAGTACAGACTCTTAACTGTCAAGCAAAACATCATCATGAAACCTGTATGTAGAACCCTCTTAAATGCGTGCAATGTGTTGAATAATATGATGTTGATGTTGCGGTCACACTCCGATTTATATCCTAACTAAACAAAAATGGAAAGTCAATTATTCATAGTATCGACCAATAGTTGGTTTCATAAAAAAATATGTTTACATTTATTTCAGAATTATATTTGTTTCCTTAACATTTCTCTAAGTGTATGTAAAACCTTTCATCGAACGAGAAAATCCTGACTGGCTTGCCTTTGGACCCACTGCCTCGCATTATACAAATCCTTTACCAAGTATAAGCATTTTCCAGTGAAACTTGAGTAAAGTAACAAAATTTTTTTTTTTCACCTCACTGGCTTAGAAAGGTTATCTTTTTCATTAGAAATCTGCGCGCAATAGCGTTTTTTGCACGGAAGCATGGAAAAGGTTTTTGAAATCCGAACTTGACGATGGACTGTGATGCGCCTAACTTTTTCTTTCGATGATAAAATTAGGATGATGACACGTTCAACTACGCAATTGGTCGTACATCACTTATTTATGTAATATTATTGACTTACAAATAAATGGACGACGGGTCTAATACACAAACCACGAAAAAAATGTCCCAAGTCAACCTATTTAAACGTAGTGTCATGTAAAGGAATATGAAAAAGCTAAAACGTTGCATTTAAATTGTAATGTCATCGCAGTACTGTCTAATTTTGCTTGCTTCGCTGTCAGTCGAACAAACGAAGACTAAAGCGTGAATGACGCTCTGTATACGATTTTAACGCCATATAAGTTCGGACACTTTTTAGCGCGGACCCGACGTCCATATAATTGTAAGTCAATGTGTAATATACATCCGTTGGTATATTTTATTCTTATTATTGTTGACATTAAGAGATGATAATTAATTGTGTTTATTAAATTATTTTAATTCGTCGTAAAACTAAAATAATTGCAATAATCACTTAAGCACACAAAATAAAAGTATAAGCAAGAATAAAAATTGATGAGGTGTCGTAAATTCAGAACGCATCCGAAGATATTTTCAACTGTTTTTCTTTCATACACCATTTTCCTCGCTATAGTGAGGTGAAAAGTTACGTGTTTCCCTCGGTAGCAAATTCGTTTTGCGTCTCGTACCTTAAAACCTTCGCTACGCTCAGGAATCTATTTTTGCACCACTCGCTTCGCTCACTCAATCTTAAGTTGGACGCTGGTCAATGGTTTAAGACTAATGTATTGTTAGTAGCGACATCTGACGGACCTTGTCTGTACTGTTAATAGTGCAGCGTACCGTATCGTATTGACATTAGTCTAGCGAATTTTACGTGTTAAATGGCAATAATTTGTTGTCTATTAATAATAGTCTAGTGGATGCTCAATTTTGCTATATAATTTGTACTTATACTATATAATTTCTCTTTTTTTTTCTAGAAAATATGTGCCTGCTTGATAATAAGTGGTTTAATTGCAACTCTCGTCCAAATATTAACATGTATTGTACTAAAAAAGCGGATTTTGATTAAGTGGATTCTTGTTTGGCGAATTTTTATTTGAATCAATCACGACTTGATTAAATTCATGACTTAAATTATTGCTGTAATTATGGTGTTTGATAAACTCAAATGGAATCAAGCTTAAATAACATTATAGTGTTCTTCTACTGGTAGAAAACTCCGAAAATTAGTACTCCAGTACTTGGTTTATCACTTAACTATATTGACATTTAAGCAAGTACAAATACAATAAACAAGAGAGCAAGTGCAAAGTGATTAAAATCTTGTGTAGGAATTTCATTCACTTTTTTTCAGTGTGATGTTGGTTGCAAAAATCTATTCTATATCAGTAACGGACGTGTATTTGATGGTATTCTATCTGAAAGGTTTTCAACGGAGGAAGTTAATTGGTTGATGATGACGATAATAAAACATTTCACGATTCCTGTTTACTTAGTAATTACGTATACTTTGTCGGCCTCTACCACTCCAGTCCGTATTTATTGGCCTCTGACCTACAATTTTATAAGGATTTCTTTATGTACATAAATTTTGGGTAACTCCACTCAGTGCAGAGCTAAGAGTGGGGATCAGGTTGTACAACTTTTTTAATTTTATCCTTGAACTGCGAGATTTTTCTATTTGCCTTTTTTATTCTTCTTCTTCTTATAGTATCGATGGTATACACTAGAATGCTTGCCACTGTGGTGAAGGTGCCAATCGGTGTAAGGTATCCACCGATTGTTGCACAGGGTGCGCCAGATGTACAGGAAAGGAGTGGTACGACGGCATGCTGTGAGGCTCCTTCCATACTCCTGACGTGCATTCATCACGGGACGAACACGTCGTGTGGTGATTGTAAGTAACATACAGTTGCAGTGTCACTTAGAGCTTGAAATCGCAAAGACCCGATATGCATTGCCGCTGTGCCCGTCACCTTGAGACATTAAGTTGACATGTCTTGCATACCTGTAGTTTCGCGTTCGATTGATATCAGTTCCGAGTCTGAGAAATGACGGTCCGAAATGTCACAGGGATCATTTTATCTCTAGGTGTACAAGCGATATTCATAATTTCTCGGATTTGAATCGTACTTAGTGCACTATGATCCTTGGTGGCTTTGGTGACAGTAGATACTTCCCGGATGACAAGGAGGTCTGCAGCTACTAAAATGAGAAGTGTGTTATTGATATTTTGGTTGTCATTTTTTGCTATATCTTTTCTTTGATAATTATTTATATAATCCAAGCGATTTTGAACCTTGAGTTAAGTAAGTGTGCCTATAGTTTTACTAGCACCCTTACCTGATTACCAAAGGTCGGAATAAACTGAATATATTTGCCCAAAAGACACAGCAAACTACAAAAGGAAAAGGACCAAATGCCCAATCTATATTAAAATAGACCATACATAATTGTATCCTTCAGACCTAAAAGGATACCCTTATTTTCTATGAAAAAACTCGCTAAATTTTTATGCGATTTATAATGTACACTGCGCGTTTACGTGGTCTTAGAATTAATTTTGTTTAGGTCTGAATCGCTTCACATAACATATACACTTTGATGTGTGTGTGTGTGTGTGTGTGTGTGTGTGTTTGGGTGTGTGTGTTTGGGTGTGTGCGCGTGGGTGTGTGTGTGTGTGTGTGTGTGTGTGTGTATGTGTATGTGTGTGTGTGTGTGTGTGTGTGTGTGTGTGTGTGTGATAACATATACACTTCTATGTCCACAGGGCCTTAGGAGGCTATTGAGATCTCTGCTGATTACATACACATCAGGATGTCACTTGATATGGCTGCCGTTCCATCTTCTACGAAAGTAATTAAAGGTCGACATTACCTCACCTCGAATTAAATTTTTTTCATACGGTTCATTTTGCTTGGGTCGAGTGTCCCTGACACTGGCTATAATGCAGAATGTATTTTTGACAAATGACATTAAAGCCATTTAAAAAGTATGTATCGTGTACTACACGTGTTCTATTTAGTTCAGTTGACATTAAAAAAATCATTGTTAACTATGTGTTAAGTAGCTATTGCATACAGCTGTTTCCTTGTAAATTTCGAGGTAAGTTCATCGATCGTTTTTTCGTGGTTTACTAATCAATGTATATCAATTTTACAAAATTTTTTTCCAAAGTGATCAATTCAACACTTTCTCTTTTATGCCGAATCAACCAAAGTCATTTTAGATAGTACCTATACATAGACTATTAAAACATCATCATGAAACATGTACGTCAAAGAACTCTCTCAAATCCGTGCAATGGGTTTCAAATTATGATGATAGTAATGATGTTGAGGCGGTTGACTGTTCTCCGGTTTGTGTCATATCTATATAGATTCGAGAAATAAATATTTATGTTATTAATCTTGCTCCTGATTTTTGTCGCTGGTTGGTTTTTCGAGCGTATTCCTCGTATCCAAATACCTGCACTACGGGGTTACCTATCAATAGTCCGAAATTACATTTTCCAGAAATAACGTTAGCTCGAATTTTCATAACCTCGAAAGAAATTTCGAGAGGAAAATGTTTTTTCTTTTAACTTTAACTTAACCTAACCTAACCTTTTTTTTTTGTTAATCCGGGGGAATCTGCTTACAGATACCCCGGCCCCGCGGGGGCAGAGCCGGGGTTATGTGGGACTGGGCTGAATCCTGAAGGGGAGCAGCCCGACCGCACTAAACCCCCGGAGTGTTCCTCCTCTCCGCTGTAGGTGGGGGTACGGGTACGCTGTTGCACTCGTCCGCGCCCCCACCAGCGGCTGGCCGCGCCCTGCGCAGCCCCTCCTCGAGAAGGGAGACACATCGGTCCCCCGACTCCGAATGTGAGGCTCGCCGAACACCAGACGAGCCTTCCATCCCGGGCACCTTTATGCTGGGCAACGAACTCCCCCGAGTCCGCTACCCAGGGGCCATGGGGGCCAGGACAGCATCCACTCAACTGTGAAGTTCAGTGGCTGCTCCCCCAGCCCCCGCGGCGGATCTGATGACAGGCTCCGCCGCAACACCTAACGCGCTTCCGCGCGGATTCTCCGAAGACAGTCCCTTGGAGCGCCCACCACGGGCCAACCGCCCACATTCGGCCGCGGAGGATAGGACGAGCGGCAACGACACACCGACACGTCTCTTTCCCCGCGGCCCCGCCGCCACTGCATCATTGAAAGCGGTGCAGCCCCGCTAGGGTCGCGGAGGACAGGACGAGCGGCAACGACACACCGACACGTCTCTCCCCCCGCGACCCTCCTCCTCGCGAATTCGCGCGGTCTCCCGCTGGCCAAACGAGCCCCGCGCGGAACGCCCTCCTCCTCGGGCCAGCCTAGCACCATCGGCCGGCCCCGTGGGTTCCTCTTAGCTTCACCGTGGGATGAAATCGACCACGGCTACTAGAGCCCCCCCGCCACGACAAGGCGGGAACCCCTTCGGGGGGGAACCTAACCTAACCTAACCGAACCTAATCGTGTCTTTGCAATAAACATCCGACATATCCTGAAAGAACAACGGTTTCGTTATAATTCGGTTTTCGGTGTAATGAAAATTCGAACAAACGTTATTTCGGAAAAAAAATTCGAGTTTGTGCTAGGTTACCGCACTACGGAGAATATTTACGCAGCGACATATAACAATTAAGGTGTTAACATGGTACTCAAATTCAATATAGTTTAAAAATAAAAGAAGTACAATTACAAATGCACATGTAAGTAGTTCGTTGCACAGCTGGATGGCAGCACTGTGGCTGTAATTGTGGAGACTTAATTGATTTGCATTGTCCATGGGTTATCAATTAATTAGCGGATAATGTTAGACAAGGCGTCGAGGCATGTAAGCAAGCGCTGTGTTGGAGTGAGGAAAACAGTTGATATCTGCTTGGGACCCCAAAATGCAAGTGAAAGAATGACGACCATTACTGCCCTCATCTTACTTAGAATGTCCAGCAAATTCATGTTTTTATTATCCTATATTAATTATAACTAAATTTTTAATAATAGTCTCAAACTCATCCAAGCAGCAGTTTATTTTGAATAAAAAAAATTGTAATTTGCGTCTGCATTGATACAATCGTCTATAAATCGCAAGTGTAATAGCGCGTTTCACGAACGCGCGTTTGCATCGCCGCCAAAAGTAGCCGTGTGTAACGGCTCTTACAGATTGTAGTCTAATTTAATCAATGCGCTTATTATTGCCACACGTATGAGTTGCAATATACCTTACTTTTAAGGAAAAGTTTTCGGAGAGATCACAACTAGACGGAAGAGCTTCCCTACAAAGCGCAGCTGGATGCTGAAGCACAGCTGGATATTTTTTTCCGTTATACTAATGTATGGAATGCAGTTGTATGTTTGATCGATTATTATACGTTTCAGGTTAGGAATAGTAGTTTTTTTATGAATAGAATATATTTAGCAGCAGTGAAGCTCGCTGTGAGATAATTCGTCCAGGGAAGTACTGCCACATTACCTATTTCTGCCGCCAAGCAGTAATGTGAGCATTATGGTGCTGCTGCTGGTGAAATTACAGGCACATGGAACTTGTTAACTTACGTCTCAGGGTGACGAGCGCACTGCCACTGGGCAGTGCCCCTCAGGTTTTTGCGACTTAAAGCTCTGAGTGGCACTGCAACTGTTATGGACAGGCGGGTAGCTTACCATCAGGCACACCCGACTCGTTCGTCCCGTCACTTGATATTATAAAAATAAAAGGTTCAGAATCTATAATTATCTTCTGTGCTTTAAAATGTACCATGTGTAACTTATGAACATGCCACCTTTTTCTTTTTTTTATGCATAATAGACACACGCTTGGCCACAATCTCACCTGATGTTAAGCGACGATGGGACGCGTTTGCCTAAATAATGCCTATTCACTCTTGCCTTGAATAGCCCAAAATTGTACTTTTCGGGAAATACAGATGCTGGTAGAGCATTCCATTCCTTTGCCCTACGCATCAGAAAGGAGGAAGCAAAGCGCTTAGAGCGAACAGGTGGAATATCAACAAAATAAAAATGGAGTGCTCCGGACCTTCTTGTCGACCGAAGAAGGAACGGTGAGGGTGGAACTAAATTAAAAAGTTCCTAAGCACGCTCCCCGAAATGTATCCGATAGAAAACCGACACGCAGGCTACTTTTCTGCCAAAGTCGAAATTTTGTAGCTTCAACTCCACAAGAGAATTGTTGTTAATAAGTCTCTTTGCTTTTCGCTCCACCGAGTCCTAGGCAGCAAACTGGTAGTGGGCAGAGTCGTCCCAAAGATGGCAGCGGGCAGCTTAATGTCTCCATGTTGAACCGGTCATCGTCCTTTACTTTAGAGATATATATTGACAGCTCAGTGGCTCTCTGGACGTATTTAGGTTGTCAAATTTCGCGAAAAGCAACAAAGAGGTCAAGCAAATAATATTCGCAGCGGAATGTCCGCATCGGCGCGCATAGGCGGCTTCCCTACAATGCGAAAAAAGGGTGCCTCTCTTATCTTGTGCGTAGTAGCCACAATAGCATTCTAGTAATGCCAGTGAACCGATTCGACAGTCTTTTGTTATGGCACTTATTAAGAAGTGTCATAGGCGTAATTCGAGTTAGAAACCGAAAAAACAGATTTAAATAACTTTTGTAATAAAAAAGCCGACCACGACACTTTGCTTACCAGCTTTTTTATAGGAATTACTTCTATTTTCCAAGTTTTATGAAATCGGTTAACAGAAAGTGCGCGAAACCGGATTCATCCTCTAGTTTGCCACTCTTAGAAGTGAAATATTCTCATCAAACTTAAATGGTACCAATACTGAAGAATCCACTTTCCAACAAAAAAAAAAGAATTATCAAAATCGGTTCACAAATGAATAAAATGCACACCCAAAAAATAAACAGCCGAATTGAGTACCTGTTCTATTTTGAAGTCGGTTAAAAATGGCACTACATGTTTGCCAAATATGACAATATAAAAGATGGCGGGATGACTTTAGGACGCGAAAATAAGGGACCGGTCTGACATTGCGTCATACCGGGAGCTGTGGAAGTCGGGAGGAGAGGCCTTTACCCTTAGAGACAAAATGACTAAAGGGCACTTTCAAATTAGACGCAACACGTCGCATTTGATGGCGCCCTAATAAAAAAATTGTGTGGCCAAGTGTTACTAACAAGGCATGTATAATTAAATTTGTATTGAAATATTTTTTGTGAAATTACTCCCCAAGTACCAAGTTTAATTATTAATGTGTTGGTAATGGCTTGGTCTAATGGCTTAGTTGGTATAGCGTCTGGCACGGTTTGCTAGAAGATGTCGGTTCGAATCAGGCCGCATCGAAGGAATTTTTTCTGAGTGTTCGATCTTTGTATTAATACTTTTTACAAAGTACCTACTGGAGTAACTTCACAAAAAATAATTGAATATCAATTCAATACAAATTTAAATACAATGAATAGCGACATCTCTAGCCGGGACTGGTAACTGTAAAGGTATATAACTTTGTGACGAAATACTTTTGTAGATTTCTCATAGATGACGCTACGGTTAAAAATCGTTGATACCCAAATATAAAGATCCGACAACAGGCACATAGAGAAATCGCCGGTTCGTTCTGTGGCTTAGTTGGGTTCGGTCGCGTCGTTTCGAATACGGCCGGATCGAAGGAATTTTTTATAAGTTTTCGATATCTGTATTAATAAATTATAAGGTATGGATATTTTTTCCGAAATAAGGTATTATTATTAACACATATATTTGTTTCTACAAATGACTTTATTTCGAAATCACCGCTTATGAAAATGTCCAGCTGACTAAGAGTCGTATTCCAAAACTCTACTCAATGCTTAAGTCAGGATTTGAGTATGATTTAAAGCACTCGAAATCATACTCAAGTCCTTGCCATTAGGGTCGTATTTCCAGTGCTTGTGTTTCCAGTGCAATCCTGACTTGAGCATTGAGTAGAGTTCTAGAATACGACCCTTAGTGTGTAATTGGGCTTTAATTTTTCGCTCTTACGACTTTGCTTTATTTATCTTTATCACACTCACAGCTCCTCATCACGTAACACATCAATTTGTCAGGTCGCAGCTAATTGGCAATTAATTACAAGCCAGTTTGTGGCGTTCGACCGTTCGTAATGAAGCCTTTATATCGATAATTGATTAACAATATCAATGTCAGAGTATTTCTGTTGTTGTGAAATTTTATTATATGTAATATATTAAAGTCAACGCCAAAGTCAAATAATCATTTATTCCATACGTAAAATTTTTACACTTGAAAACGTCATTTTCTTAAGCTATTGCTCGTTCACTACGCTGACCTCCCGTAGAAGAACGAGCAAGAAACTCTAGGGATTGCTCTTTTCAAATAAACTTAAATGTTATAGAATAAATTTTGAATCATATTTGTGTGGAATCTAGACTCACGTTGTCTTCCCATACATCTAACATGTAGTCTACAATTTTATAATATGACTTTTCAATTAAAATACTTTTAATGCAAGTTTCAAACTTAGGAAATGATAATCCTAACACATGCTCCGGAATCTTATTGTAAAAACGTATAAAGTTCCCCATAAAAGATTCGTTTACCTTAGTTGAACGAAATCGCGGTACCATGAATTTGAACTTAGTTCTACGGTTAATATTATGGATATCTTCTTTCTTAACAAAATTATGTATATTTTTTACAAGTTTATTTTTACAACATTATCCAATACAACACACTGCTGGGTAAAGGCATAAATAGTACAATAAATAGTGTAACTCCACACAAACGTAGCAGTGGCGCTTGTACCTAAGTGTGCACTCCCGCCGAGTACCTATATGGATGCACACATTTGCATAATCTCGCGCGTCTCTCGCATTGCACAGTACGGATCGTCACATGAGCTTGTGTTTTTTTATTAAATGTAATTGCGCATTTGACCTCCATCTCACCTGAAGGAAAGTGACGATAATATCGACGGTGGAACTTACACCGAAATAATACCAATTCACTCTCACCTCAAAAGGGGCCAAGTTATAACGTTCAGGGAACAAGTCTATGGGCAAGGAATTATACTCCACAGCCGCTATATAAATAATTATCTTTATAGAAAAGTAACTTTCTTTATATAAAGAAACCATTCGCTCGGTGTTTTTTCGTGGAATTACATCTGTTTGCCAAGTTTTATTGTAACTGGAAAGTGCGCGAAATCCTATTCATCCTCTAGTTTGCCGCCCTCAGAGGTGAAATATTTTCTTCAAATTTAAATGTACCCAATACTGAGGTATCTTCTTTTCAACAAAAAAAGAATCACCAAAATCGGTTCTCGAATGTCGAAGGCCGGAGTTGTCGCGTAACATACAAAAAAAAATTACAGTTGAATTGAAAACCTGCTTACCTTTTTTAAAAGTCGGTTGAAAAATGACATCTAACAGTAGACGTGTTTATTGTTGTTTGAACAAGTGTGCCTTAAATCAGAAACAGAATTGTTCAGGATTTGATTTTTATTTCATAAGGATTAACACTTTCTGAGTAAAGGAACACCACTTAGAATAATAACGCATAGAAACCTAGTCCGTACACGCTAAGTGAGGCAAAGTGAAGCGCTCCCAAAGGGCCTACACGAGCGGGCGGGCCGTCAGTGCTCAAGGTCAACTTGCACCGCGAACAGATCAAGAATTTTAGCTAAAAATGACGAAATGTGCGGTAAATGAGTGTAAAAATACGTCAGACAAACATAAAATAGATACTAACATCACATTCCACAAGGAAGTCACGCGTTTCAACTTGTATTTTTATATAAATATTCACTAAAACCGAAAATTAACCTACTACTAAAACTAGCCTACATAAATTTGATTTTTGCCTCACTTGTGACAGTTCGTTTGATATTAAACTATCATTCTATGCCATTGACTTACAATTATATGGACGTCGGGTCCGCGCTAAAAAGTGTCCGAACTTATAGGGCGTTAAAATCATATACAGAGCGTCATTCGCGCTTTAGTCTTCGTTTGTTCGACTGACAGCGAAGCAAGCAAAATTAGACAGTACTGCGATGACATTACAATTTAATTCTAACGTTTTAGCTTTTTCATATTCCTTTACATGTCACTACGTTTAAATAGGTTGACTTGGGACATTTTTTTCGTGGTTTTTGTATTAGACCCGTCGTCCATATAATTGTAAGTCAATGTTCTATGCGTGATTATTCTAAGGAACACCATTCAATTATATTAAAAAAAAGAAACAAACTTGACACTGTCAATGTTGATCATTACGGTATATAATTAGACTATTGAAATAACGATTAATTTACAAAATGTTTAAAATGTAATGCATATTCTTAAATGCAAATTCTCAATCCATAATAATATTATAAATGCGAAAGTAGCTCTATATCTGTTACGTTTTCATTCCGAAACCGCTTTCCCAATTTTGATGCATTTTGTTATAGAGATAGTTGGAACCTAGGAACGGACATAGGACATATGAAAATTAGTCTTGCACAGTAGAATACTAGAAGTATTTATTCTACGTAGACGAATAATATCCCATACGTGAGATACAAATCTGCGATGCTAGTATAATTCTATCAATATGCCAGTACTGCATTTGACAAAGGTTATTTCAATATTTTTCTTTATGATACCTATCAAGTGACGGGACGAACAAGTCGTGCGCCTGGTGAAAAGTGACAAGCCGGTCGATAACAGCTGCAATGCCACTCCGAGCTTTAAATCGCTGACGGGTACCGTCACTGCACCCGTTACCCTGAGACATAAGTTGACAAGTCCCATGTGCCTGTAATTTCAGCAGCATCCTTACCCTTCAAAACCGGAACGCAGTCACATTACTGCTTGGCAGCAGAAAGAGGTAAAGTGGCAGTACTTTCCCGGACAAACTCTTTTTTATTATATTGTGTAGGCAGTAAACAAGCATACGGCCCTCCTGATGGAAAGCGGTCACCGTCGCCTATGAACGTCTGCAACATCAGGGGCGTCACGAGCGCGTTGCCAACCCTTTATGACCCTTCTCAAACGTCTTCCCTTTTGAAGGATCCATGCTGTATTCCAACGGGAAAACTCTTTTCCAAGGAGTTTTACTGCTACTCCAATAGCTAACTACGACCTAAACCCTCTTCTTAGATTACACCCGTGTCCAACAGCGAGACATATTATGTGATGATGATGAACCTGGAAACAGCGTGCATTTCTTTAGCACTAATGCAACAACATACTAACACTCTATTTACTCAAGAATCGAAGGAGATAGTAAAGGCGCAATTGACTCGAGCCTTGAAAGCACGGCAAAGCCTTTTGTAATGTATAACGTATGAATTTATTCATGTCTACCACACCTGCAGATTGCAGTTCGTTGTGTCATGAAAACTCAGATTTTTCTATACCTCTCTTATTCCTGTTTACGAAGGCATTTTCTTCAGTGTTTCATGTAGGCAGTGTTGTTTATACACAGTTTGACTAGCGATAATTGACCGTGAACCCTAGCAAGAAAATCGATGTCATTCGCAGCTGTTGAATATCAAAATTACTCAACAAAAGTTGCAGTTAAAAGTAAAATATTAATAACAGTAGAGCTTCTTGTGAAAGATTTCGTCCAAAAAAGTACTGCCTAGGGATGCCCATTACAATTCGATTTTTATGAAGATCCATTCAAGTATATTACGTTCTAGCGATTTTTTGTATCGATAAAGGCGAATCGAATCGTCTACATCGTATTCACTATTTAAACAAAACAGTCACTATGAACCTCGACTGAATGTAAGGTTAATCCTAATTTATATTGGTCTGCAAGAAAAATAGTTCGACAATATCTAATTTTTTTGCAACACTTATAGACCAGCACTAGGGAAGCTTTGTATGTCGCGGGTGTTATGGACACATACTTAAATAACCACAAATTACACCCAAACTGACGAGAAAAATAAGTATAGGTACTAGGCCATACACAAATATCCTCTCGGCCTGGGAATTGAACCAAGGACCTCTGCGTGGCAGTCTAACATGGTAACCGTACTTCTTTTCTCATTGGTTAATGTCACTCTACATGAAAGTTGTTACCAACTGAAGTCGAAAAGGATGTCAATATTTTGATTTTTTATATCAAAATTGATTTTGAAACTATTTTTATAAGATCGATTCAAAAACATATGATCCGAGAGATCCACAAAATCGATTTAAATAAAAAAATCGTGTACTGCCACCGTAACCATTTCTGCCGCCAAGCAGTAATGTAAGCATGCAGGTAGTGAATTTACTGACACGTGGGACTTGTCAACTTTTTGTCGCAGTGGCAGCACCCCTCAGATCTTTCGAATTAATTATAATACGAAATACGAAATAATTTCATTGAAGTGATAGAGCTCTGTCGAGAGCTTATCGTGTGAAGGTCCATGGACACTACCTACTACTGTGAGAGTCGTTCGTGGTGGCATTTATTTAAGAAGATAAGAGCCCGAAAGTTATTATGTATTATATACATAACATTAATAAAAGATTGCGACGCCCTAATAGGGTCCATGCTTCTATCATCACGTTCGCTAGATGGCTTTATTATTAGATGGCTAGAATGTAATAACATTCATTGGAAGGTTCCAAAGAATATTATTACATACAACTATTGGGTATTTGTGAACCAAAAATCACTCTAACGAACCATGTTTATAGTGTGGTAAAGCACTGCTTTATTTGAATAAATTTTATTCTCCTGTCAAGCTTAAACTTAACATGAATAAAAATATGTTACATTATTCAATAGATTACTCGAAACCACATAAATTACCTCATAGTTTTTGCACGTACACAAAGACTCTAGCACATTTTTTTTATTATAAATGTTAACCCATTTATTTGGGTAGACGAATATTCCACTATACAGCCTCTTCATTATATCGTTCCACGTCTTTTTTTTTCATCCTCTAACACTTTTATTTTGTTGTTTTTAATTTTTTTTCTGTTAAAAAATGTGAAGGTTAAACATACAGCCACGTCTTAGTAATTTTTTCTTTGGCTAGTTTTAGGTAAAAGGTATAAGCCAAGTCTTCAGTCCCTTATATCTTTATATTTTGTTGTGATGATACGAAAACAACTTTTTGTTTTCATTTATTTTGTGTTTGTTTGAGTTTATGCCTCTGCAAAACGGGGAAATCTGTTCAGGGAAAATAGTGAAGAGGTAAAATTATGAAATTGTGTAGTTGCTCCATGCAGACAGCGCTTGGGCAAGCAACAATATTTTTATTTTGTTTAACGAAGGCTAAATTGATTGTTTTTTAAAAATCGAAGTAAGATTAATACTATTTATGATAACTATGTTAAAGAAGCTAGTTTATTCAATACTACTCAATGCTACTTAGTTACTCTATGTTACATGATTTTTTTTAAGGCATTTTGCGGTTTACGTTTGTGCCACTGCCAAACAGGAAAGTAATGGAAAGAAAAATTTATTTTTTAAGAACGATCAGGGAATTTATTTAACTACCATTAAAAAAAATATAACAAATATAAAATATAAGAATATAGGTTACGGGAAATATTGAAGAGTGTCTGTTATCAGCAATCTAAAATATTAGCAACTTTGAATTTGTTTTTATAAAATTTTTCGTTTTTTTCTGTTTTTAAAACTACAAGTATTTTTTTTATTTTATCGCACTTGCGCCTGTACCGTTGCGTCGCAAAACGAAGGAACTTTATTTACGAAAAATAAAGACTGGAGTCTTTTTTGTCCCACAAAATCCGACTAAAATAAAAACACAAGTTGTTACGAGAAAAATAACGTATTCATTTTGTAAGTCGCCGTGATTTCAACTTCTTTTGAATGTTATAGCCCCATCGTAATAATCTATGATGTCCCCAATGTCAGATAAAAATGAATATGTACAGCAGTTTTGTAAAAATAATATAAAAAATATGGCAGACGACGCCATTAGCAAGACCGGTACCCCGTGATAAGAAACACTAAAAACTTAAACCAAATTCAAAACAACACACCACTTAAATAGAAGGTGTGTCAGCAAGAAGATTTCCCAACAATCAAGAATTAAAAAGAAGAAAAAACAACTGTCGTTTTTATATGTCATTCAAATGTCATTTAGTTTAGACGTATTTTTATTTTTATTTTATGTTTAATTTTAAGTTTGCCTTTTTAAATAATAATTTAAGAAGGGAATGACACTGATAATTTTTCGTCATTCTTAGATATATAATAATTTAACTTCAAGCTTAGAAATATTATATGCCCGGATGTACCTGATCTTAACTAAAGATTAATCTAATAGTTAAGATCTACAGTAAATGGAGTTTTAATCCCAAAATTTGTGGTTAAGTGCCGTGAAATTAAGGTACACTTTGAACGTTTTCTTATTTGTACAAATATGGTCGTTTAGTGTTTGCCCAGCCTTGCATACAAGCCCTCCATAACGATAATGTGAGCCTGGGAGTAGACGCGGTGCAGCATTTCAAATCTTTTGGATCAAGCGTTTGACTGAAAACCAACAGAATAATCATCGGGTAGCGCCGCGAACGTGCTCGCGTAGCGCTGCCATTATGAATGCAGCACGCGCCATAGCCCGTAGCCCGTACCCGCGCCGTAGTCCGCATCCCTGGCCTACGCTTTCGTTATAAAGCTACCTGAGCAGGGCCTAATCGTTTGAGACTACATCAAAACCTCTACGAGATACAAAAGCGCGATTGCATCGTGACTCTAGCGATTGATAGGCGGTTGCATCACGTTTACATCGCATGACGACGGTTTCACGAACGCGCGTTTACGGCGCTGCAAATGCGCGTCATCTTTCTTTTTTATAACGTCAATGACGGGACTAACAAGTCGTGCGCGTGATGGTAAGCTGCACGTCTGTCCATAACAGTTAGTGACCCTCAGAACTTTAAATTGCAAAGATAAGAGGGGCACTACCACTGCGCCCGTCACCATGAGACATTTGACAAGTCCCGTGTGTTTGTTTACCCTTCAAAACCGGAATACAGTAATCTGCACTTATATACGTTGTAGTGAATCGATTCAAACGTGCGCAATCATCACGTGCAAGCAAGAAGCTTACATACTCCACTGGAGTTTACAATTAGAATTTCATGTAGTTGCTTCATTTCAAAAAATTAACTGAAATTAACAAACAAAACTAAAATTAAAACTGTCCTTTAGCGAAATACGCGACTACAGCGAGTACAGGCGTAGATGACGCGCGTCCTCGCCGCGTACAAATTACACCGTGTGCATAGAGTCTTAAGTCGTGCGTCTGTGTAAAGGTACCTAAACGAATAGCTACTGCGTCGCGACTAAATCGCTACAGATGGGCTACTTGAAGTCGCCGTGTGTAACATACCTATGTTCACCCATACACATACACTGTGTTACGCTATCCTCAGTTAGAGAGATGATCTAAAAGAAGCATCGTCAAAAAAACCACCCATAATGTGACTATACTATGTTTAATTTAGTGTTAGTAACTTTTTGATCTCAAAAGTGTACTGAACGAGTAAATTTAAAAGAGTGAACTTTAAAAAGACATTAATATATGTCTACCTTGTTCGTCCCGTTATTTGATATTATAATAAAACCTTTTTAGTAGGAGTAGACCTTCTTGTGAAAGAGTTCGTCCAGGTAAGTGCTGCCTTAACAATTTCTGCCGCCAAGCAGTTAGTTTAGAAGGGTAAGGGTGCTGATGAAATTACAGGCATACGGGGCTTGTCAACTTATGTCTCAAGGTGACGGGTGCAGTGGCAGTGCCCCCTCAGGTCTTTGCGGTTTAAAGCTCTGCAACTGTTAAAGATAGGTGTGTCGCTTACCACCAGGCGAACGACGTCTTCGTCCCATCACTTGGTAATATAAAAATAAAATCGTACTACTCGTCGAGTGGTATAACTCGGTGAGTCTACCACATCGAGTATAAAACCAGAAATAGACACGAAATGTCATTTAATTTGTTTGAGAACTATTCTGCCAAATTATTACGGTGACAAATGAAATTGTCGGGTATCGTCAATTGTTTCACTTCAAATCGACCAATTTAACTAGAGCTGTACTATAATGGACGAAAATTGAATAATTACTTTTTCTTTTTTAATTACGAATGAAAAGTGATTCCATTTGTTTTGTAATTAGATACTTTGCTGTTTTTCTCGCATCACCGAATGGAACAGCCCCCCATTGTTAAGGATATTATCTTTATTACAATAAATACAGAATATTTTTGGAATATACGGAGACGTACACACAGGTCAGTTGTTGGCACTGTACTATTTCAGCTTTCTAATTTGTGATTTCAGCACCAACGAGAGTTGTATATTTAAGTGATATAAGGCCCATTTGCCTGATAAGTTGCCAGGGATGGATGGCCCTTATTTCGCCTGTATTTCTAGTTATTATGCTCGATGCTCTACCATTAATAAAGCTTAGTTCCTATGTCCACCTTCCTGGTCTATCATCTTTACCCACCACCATCTATAAGTCAATTATCTGTCGAGACTAATTCAATGAGCCCAAACACGACAGTTGTGCTATAATTAAGAGGGAGCAGAGGAAAAATTCCTTATCTTCGATTTGATTTTAGAGGGGTATATCCACTTTAAAGTTAAAAATGAAACTACACGATGTATTCAAGCATAGATACTAATCAGAAACATAAAACAATAAAGTTTCCTTGATAGATAAAAATCACGAAATGACCGCTAATTTTCACATTTTTTCGATTCATCCTCGAAACGCTGCAGGTTATTAGGACAAAAAATAGATAATTAATTATATTTATGCATGATCGAGAACTGTCACTACGGATTTTTAAAATCCCTTTAGTTTTATAGTTATTCCGCTAAAACTCCCTGCAACAACACGGCGCCAAGCGCGTCACGCGACGCGTCCACCAACAGCAGCATCGGTGCCGCCACGTCGTATAATGCCAGCACGTCAGCGTCTCCTACCGCTTCCTTTAATTCTGTGAATGCTTTCTGTCCGCTGTGTTTCCACCGCCAGCTATTTTCTTTTTTAAGCAAATTCGTAAGGGGTATTCCTCTTTGTGAATTGTTCGGAATAAATAATTTACGGGTCCTAGAAACCTCCAAACTTTGTCTATCGTTTGGCGGTGACATCTCCTTTATCGCCCTCACTTTATTGTCATCAGGTCTCATTCCATTCGCGTCAAATATGTGCTCTAGGTACTAATTTCCTTTAATCCTATTCTACATTTCGCTTTATTGAATTTAAGATTAATTTGTCTAGTTCTTTCTAAAAGTATACCTAATGTCTCGTCATGTTCGTGTCTCGTCTTTCCCCATACGATGAGTCATCGATAAAATTATCAACTTCGCCCAGGTCCTCTAACAACTGTCGCATTTTGCCATGAAAGACTTCCGAAGCACAATTAATGCCGAATGGCAAGCGCAAAAATTGATAGCGGCCGAATAGTGTCGCGAACGTGCACAAGTCGGCACTCTCGTCGTCAAGTTGCACGACCCAAAAGCCCGAGTTGGCGTCGAGCACGGAGAAGCATGTGGCGCCGTGCAGACGCGCCGCCAGCTCGGTTAGCGTGGGCAGCTGGTAGTGCGCGCGCTGCACCGTGACATTTAACTCACGCGGTTCGAGGCACACGCGAATGCCACCATCCTTTTTTCTACCACTAATACTAGAGGATGGACCCATTGAGTTGGGTATGTGACCTTTCTTGTTACCTCGAGTAGTTCCATTCCTCAGATTAGCGATCTTTCAAACCTAACGGTATTTTTCTACTTACGCATACGACTGGTGCCACGGACTGATCGACTACGATGTGATATTTACCGGGAAGACATCTTAAGCCACTAAATGAATCAGCATATTTATCTAACTGTGTTGCATTAACACGTCTTATTAACCCTATATCTTCACACGACTGCCGTCCCAACACGCTCTAGCATTTAATGTTAGCTACAGCAAAGAACAAATTGTGAGATTTGTTTTATACCACCATCTTAAACTGCATACACCTTTGATAGGAATCACATTACCAGTATACGATTCTAATTTGATATATGCCGGTTCCAACATTCTATCATTAAAACCTAACAGTAAAAATTCTCCAAAACAAATAACATTTATGTCTGCTCCTGTGTCGAGTTTAAATTGCTCAGTTCCGTTTTCGCAGTATAAAGTTTCTGACCAGTATCCTTTGCTATTTATACACGAAACCATATACATATAAAACGGTTCGTTATCAAAATCAGTACTATAATACTGATTTTGTTCGATTTCGTACGCTTTTTTGGTATCGTTGTCGTTATGAATAAAACGGAGCTTACACATTCTAGCAAAATGTCCGCGATTACCGCGTGCAAAACATGTCACATACAGCACCGAGCACTCACGGGTAGCACAGCGCGCGTTGCTGCCGCCGCAGCCCGCACACTCGCGAACCGGGTGCCGCACGCCGCTGCCGCCGCGTGCTCGCCGCTCCACACCGTCCACTTGTGCCGCACTTGAACACTGCCTATTTACACACAATTGCTTACCACTTTCTTGAGACACCTCCTCAGCTTGGCATAGCTGATCGCTTTATCCAGGATGAGATCGTCACATCTCAGTAACCTGTCTCTCACAGTGAGATTTCGAACACCACATACAATGCGATCCTTAATCAATTCTTCTTGCAGAGTGCCGAACTCACAATCCTTGCTTAGCAAACGTAGCGCGATCACGTACATTTGAATCTATTAACTGCCTCCGTGGCCGAATGGTTACCATGCCGGACTACCACGCAGAGGTCCCAAGTTCGATTCCCGGGCCTGGAGAAATATTTGTATGGCCTACATTTATTTCTCTCGTGTCCATGGCACCCGCGACACAAGGTTTCCCTAGTGCGGGGCTATGTTGAGTGTGTGCGTTATTATTATTATTATTATTAATCGACTCACCGTCGTCTTTATTACGTGTAAAGAACTTGTACCTCACCAACGTTATATTGATTGTAGCACCAAAATAATTGTCAAATTTTTGTATTATTACGTCAACGTAATAATACATAAGGATAATGTCAACGTCATCCTTATCACTGTCTTTTTCAAAGGAAAATGTTTGGTATACATCGAAGCCCTCGGGGCCGATGAGGTTGACAAGTAGGCTGGCCTACACTCCAGAGGACTCATTCTTTACCCCGGACGCCTTCACAAATAAATTGAATTGCTGTCTCCATCGCTTCCACGCATCGCCCCGGCTAACGGGACCGCCCTCCATATTCAATTCCGGCGGTGGCCTCGCCTGCTCCATTATTATGCTGATTCTTCTACTATGATTACACTGAAATTTTAGTTTTTAGTATAAAACATTCAGGATATTGTACGTCGTAAAATATACTTTTTTAGCTGTAAAGACAAAACACCGCTGTCTACACGTGGTATTTCAATGAAATACGGCGAGTGTGCGACAACAACTGGTTTATTCTTTTTCATTCACCGATGCACTTGATTATTTAGATCTACCCACAACAGTCATTTTAGCACCATAGTTATTTTAACACCAAAGTCATTTTAGCACCTTGGTAATTTTATCACCATAGTCATTTTAATACCATGGTAATTTTATCACTTTTACTTTATCATAATATATTCATCAAACTTAGTTAAAAACCATCCCTACTGAATTTGCCTTCAAATATATAAACCGCTTTGAAATCAGTCCACATTTGGGAGCTACAATACCACACACAGCTATACAAACACACAGACACACAAACAAAAGTTTCAAACTTATAAGTCCCCTCTTATTGCATCGAAGATTAAATAGGACAATTTTCCTGTAAGCAGAAATAATTTTATTTATTTATTTGTTCCAGGGATATTAGAAATGTGTACTCTATTCGTAATAATAATGAAAACATTGAATATGATATCTGAAATCATATTAAGGATACTATGCTTTATGGAAGATGCCTTAGTAATGATGTTACAAAACATTTTTAACTCTATCAACTTCTGCTGTCAAATATGTTCCATTATTCCCGTTTGTTGCGTCTTCATAATCACATCTAAGCTCAGATGTTTTTTAAGTAGCAACTCAGGAGCTTGCTCTACAGGTCACGACATCGGTTTATCCTGTATTGTTATGACAATTCTCACCCTGATTGTCGTGTTGTATATACTTAATGCAACTGACTCTTTAGACATGATATTTGACAGATTTGGATATATACCTAAAAGTAAACCTAAAAGTCAACATAAAGTGAAATCACTGTACTCTGCGTAAATATGTAAGAGGCTTTAAAGAGAGGCGAAAATAATGCAATGCTATTAACAAATTAAACCCTGTATCGAACAAAAGCGTCGTCATGATAATTTTTATCAACGGCCAATAAAGAGTGAAGTGGAGGCAATGAAGAACCAACTTCCTAATGTCAAACTTGTTGAACCAATAGACATAGAGAAAGCTGAACTTTCTAATGCCAAACATGAAATTGTTGAGCAAAAATATATACACAGAAAAGTAGATGCGAAGAACTCGGCGCCACAGTGACGTAGATTTTATAACAAACTGACAATTGCGACGATCTCGGTGTGCTTTTATAATATTTTCACAAAATTAAACTGACGCTGGTCCTATCCTAGTGGCCGCCATGATGGAAAAATAATAATAACGGTGACGTAACCCGTAGTGACGTAAAAGAGTAAACTTGAAAAAGATATTAATATCCGTCTAATAAAAGATACAACAGTATTGTTTCGAAAGCATACATGGGCTTACATTAAATAAAAGTTCTTGAAATGCCTGTATTGCGCCGAGTTCTTATGTAATAGATACACCTATGCCGTGCCTTTCAACCTTCTAGATGAATCTAGGTCGATTTAGTTTGACGGACCGTAACATGTTACCATCCTTCCAAGCAGTTGAATTTAACCAATATCTAAAATATACTAGATCAGATTTAAAGTTCCTGAATCAATTAGAAAATACAAAGTGACTGTCAGAGATAACGGAAGTTCAAACTGAATAATGAACTCTTTACAACGGAGAAAAGAGAAATACAAGAAATCGCCAAAATGTTTTGCCACATTAGGTGAATATAATAATCTGTATAGTTTTCATTGTAACATCAAAACTGAAATGTCTTCTATGTAATAATTCTAACATTTGCTGTGCTGGAGCCCAAGCACATTGCTCACTCTTGACATCATTGGTCATGTTAGTAGTTGTATATTTTGTCCTCGACGCGTTTCATGGGGTCTACTCGATCTCCGTCCGAAACAATTACTGCCAAATAAGCAATACTTGACCAAATGAAACGACGCGTGATGCGAATGAAGCTTCATACTGGATACTTGTCTTTTAATTTTGTCGAATATTACTTATTTGACAGTAATTGTTTCGGACGGATGTCGCACGGAGATCGAGATTAGCCCCCCATGTTCTCGATTCCGTTTTCAATGTATTAGGTTATGTGGAAGAATATAATACGGAAATATACGAAGAATCAAACACATTTAGACAATCACCTCCACGTCCACATTACTTCCACTACACCCATCTTACCAAACCTGTAAGTGTTACTGGTACAAGCTCTTCTGGCATAACAAACGTTATCCAAAAAGCACATGGATTTGATGATAATGAAAATAAATTTGAGGATAACGAGCAGATTTTATTGAAGAGTACGTTATACACGGAAAAAGGAGACGACATGATTGTTACAACAAGAATGATTGGTTATCAAAAGTGCCATGACAAAGCTGTTAATATAACAGAAGTGAGTTACATAATTGCAGTAACTTACTACTTACAAATCTACTTCTAGGTATGCACTTGGAAACACCTTGACTAAGGAACCCATTGCTCAGCACAAATCCTTTTTAAGCTGAGAGATAATTATCGACTACTTGTACGTAGATCAAAAAACTTAGTAATTCCTGCGTTTAATGGAGAGTTCTCCCAACTGGCTTTTACTAGTTACCAGGAGATATATAGACCAATTCTTTTACCTATTTACGCAATGTCGGTGTTTTAGATGCCTTGACTGTTTTCCAAGTTAGTGTTGGCTACAATCATCGAGTATATAACCAGAAATAGAGATAAAATGTCATTTAATTTGTTTGAAACTATTCTGCCAAATCATTACGGTGATAACTTCGCTCCGATTGGCCAGCCCAAATTTGTAACAATTGACTTGTATCGTCAATTGCTCAGTTTAACTTGAGCTTTGCTATAATGGACGAAAATTCAAAAATTATATACCGATGAAATGTGATTCAGTTTGTTTTGTAATTAGATGTTTTGCAGTTTTTTGATGGAACAGCCTCACATTGGTAGAGATATTACAATAAATTCACAATTTTTGGAATATACGGAAAAATACACACAGGTCAGTTGTTGGCGCTGTGCTATTTCAGCTTTCTAATTTGTGATTTCAGCGCAAACGAGAGTTGATATTGTGATATAAGGCCCATTTGCCTGATGAGTTGCCAGGGATGGATGGCCCTTATTTCGTCTCTATTTCTGGTTATACACTCGATGGCTACGATTTGCGGCACGATTGTGACACATTTTTTTTCTTTAAAACTCTCTGATTTCACCACAGATAAAGTACGTGATAAGCAAAAAGCGATAGTGTTTTTGTCTTTGACTTGCGGCAACATGGCGACGGCCTTATCAAACGCTTAAGCTTTCAATTATGTTCCACAGAATCTAATGAATAGCTTTGTTTCGAATAACCTTACGATGCGAGTCCTCAATTACTACTTATTTCATTAGCTTGAGTGCGCCCTGTAATTTGAGCCCTAATTTTCCAGGCAGACATTTTATTATTTTATGCCTCACTATTTCAAGCTTTTTAAATATGAATACCTTTCACGTATCTTATACTAAACAAACGATATTTGTTTCTATCATTTTACAGAGTTAGAGTTACTTAATTTTAATTTATGTTTTGTACGTATTGTTCAAAGTATATTTTGTTATCCTACATTTGAAATTAACATTC
This sequence comes from Hyposmocoma kahamanoa, assembly GCF_003589595.1. Classification (NCBI taxonomy): domain Eukaryota; kingdom Metazoa; phylum Arthropoda; class Insecta; order Lepidoptera; family Cosmopterigidae; genus Hyposmocoma; species Hyposmocoma kahamanoa. The sequence continues at coordinate 18,338,174 of NW_020653726.1, read as the reverse complement.
TTACACTAGCCTCACAGTACTTTTATGAAAATGTAACTTATGTTAAAAGGAATAGTAATTTAATTATAAAAATAGTGACAGACATAACATTAATACGAGGAATAAAAATAAACTAACTCTTCTTGAAAGTCGTCTTCACGAAGTCAAAAAATCATTTAAGGGGCTATGTATACGCTACTATAACAAGATTCGGGTTGATATACGAAATTTGCCTTTCACGAGGTTTAAAACTATAGTGAAACAAAAACCTTAATATACTAAAGGTTATTATACAACTTCTGCGTACTTGAATGACAAAAATCCGTGGTAGTAACCCGTTTAGCTCATGGAGGTAGTCTCGATCTCTGATGTTACAAATAAAAAAAAAATATTTGTAAATGTTGAATGTGTACAAATGTTCTATACAAAGAGCAACCCCTAGAGTTTCTTGCTCATTCTTCTCAGGTGAATCTGCCGTACGAATGAGCGGTAGAGTTTAACCATTGTGACGATTTCAAGTGTAATAGCTTACCTATGAAATAAAGATTATTTTGAATTTGAATTTGAATTTGAATTTGCATTTGAATTTGAATTTGCATTTGAATTTGAATTTGAAAGTTCAATACCATGTTATTGCAAGCTAAGTTTAGATTTTAGTGAAATTTCAAATAATGTGCTGCCATCTAGCGGTTAATAGCTATACGACGCCGAATTCGATTTGTTTACTGCGTTCTCCAAAAAAGAAGCGACCATATGGCAGCGGTATAAGATTTACTTTAGTTTCTTGTAACGAAACAAATTATTACGATATCATAAATAGAAAATTGAAAATTTAAATAAAATAAGACTTAATGATGATACGAAACACCACTGGAGTAGTTATGAACTGTATAAATGATACACACTGTTGAAAGTCCCAACAACGACTGGTTTATTTTAATATTACCCACATATACTACATCTCCCTTACTCTAATTATTGTAAGATAGTTAATTAAGAATATACCATTGGAATATACATAAAAATTTATCTCTATATTCTCTTTTGTATACACTTATTAGTACTAATATTCTATGTAAACTTTTTTTTAACTTATATCTATTTTCTGATCTTTGTTTCCTAATTTTGAAATTTTTTAGGTGGTCGTATAATACGATAACTTCTAGTCACTAATGCACCAGTCGGCGGCGGTTGCGCCAAGTGCTGCAGATGTGACGTTTGTGACTGAGGCTCGGTGGGCGAGGTTGTCTCACCCCAGTGCTCGTCATACACGTCATGGCGACGCTGTACTCGCTGAGACACTTGATCATCAGTGCCATCTGGCACAAGCAATATGTGTTCCCGATTACACCTGTAAATTCCGCCGTTGTCACTTTTTGCCCAGTAAGAAAGTTCGTTAGTATCTTTGCGTTCTATTTGTGCTCCTACCCAAACCTTGCCGTCGGTAACGCGCACCATAGTACCCGAATGTAATGCTGGGAGCTCCTGTGTAGCCCTGTCATAGCTGTCCTTCACGCGAGCTACTCTATGAGTTCTCGAGGCTCTCACCTCAGTCGTTGCAACCCGTCGAGAGTCTAGTGAGTTTTAGGCGACGGGGCGTCTCGTGTTCAATCTTCTCCCCATAAGAAGTTGGGATGGAGAGTCAAGTTCACCGCTTATTGGAGTGTTTCGAAAATTTAGAATTTCTAGTTGCCAATCTTTTCCGTCTTCACTAGCTTTTGTAAACAACCTCTTTACCGTTTGGACATTTCTTTCAGCTAGTCCGTTGGACCTAGGGCACAACGGTGAGCTAGTCACATGGCGGACTTCCCAACTTTCACTAAATTCTTTGAATTCAGCGGAAGAGAACTGCATGCCATTGTCAGTCACTAGCTTAATTGGAATACCAAACCTAGCAAAGATACTTTTTAACAATTTTATAACAGAATTGCTTTGTATATTTGGCAGACATGCGACCTCCACGAACTATGAATAGTAGTCCACCACCAGTATGTAGTGAGCACCTTTGTACTCGAATAGATCTGCGGCGGGCACTTACCAGAGTCGATGAGGCGTGTCGTGCGGTATCATATATACCAATTTTATATATATTATAATAATGTTATGTCAATATTCAGTTTAATCCATTTAACCAGAAAGTCTGTCATACTGAGTGTATTACAGTCTTTTTGCCTTTCTATTTTTTACTGCAATAGATATGGTTTTATATTTTGTTTGATCATTCTAAAAAGTAATATCTTCTAACCATATTGTAAATGATTTTGTATTGTATATTGTAACCAATAACGTAACCATATAACCAGTGAATGAAGTACTCTATAAAGTATATAAGATATGTGTGTGTGGACTGATGGCCCACATGATTTTTTCCAACTGTAATAACTGGAATGTTTAGTACAAGTTGTAAAGCATTTTGTAAAACGCGTCCTGGAATTTGTAAAGCATATATTAAAAAGCTATACCACCTAAGGTGCGGTCTCTCAGTTCTCACACCAAAGCTTCTACTTCTGGGCAAGTATTTAGTTTACACAATGAACAAAACGTAATTTGACAATGATTACATATTATTACACTGTTCGTTATATGGTCCCTGAGGGCCCACTTTTAAAAAACGTATAAATGATTAAATTAATTAAAATATTTATATTATTTATCCGCAAACTTTATTAAAAATCACAAGGAATATTGTAAAAGTAAAAGAAAACCACAATTACGAGCCAATTTCGTGAATTTCATATTTATTTGTGGTCTGTGGATAATTTGCTTTTAAGTATTTCCTTAATCGTGTATGTAGTAGGGTGTCCACATAATAACATACTACTTCTACCTTAAACATCTTTTAAATCAGAACCAACTGAAATATGAAGGTTTACAAAGGGTATTTTTAAGTATCTACGAGAGCGTAAGTTATTACTTGTAAAAACATGATCTTTTTTAGAACTTTCAGCAATTTTACAAGAATTGTCGTCATAATATAGGTACCTACAATTTTTTTATTGATTCCCTGGGATCGCAAATTGGCTTCAACCATAAGTCCACGCATACCTATGAAATCGCAACTATATACTATTTCAGTGTCAAATATTTTGGTCGAATTTGTTCATCGAAATCTTGACTTTTTTAAACTTACGAATTGGCCCGTCTTTTATATGTGCAATTTTTCAAAATAAGACTATAATTGGGATACATTATATACAATGTGAGAGTAAAAGATAAAACTAACACTACTTCACACGAATTTCGGTGGACTTACGGTGTTGATTTCGGTCTTTAAATGGAAGACTGTGAACATATTAAATTTCAATTTAAAATGTTCAAAATTCAAGAACATAATCTCAGTACAGAGTACTAAAAAACCGACCTCAAAAGTACGTGGAATTACGTCTATGTCTATGTCTATATCATTTATAAAATTTAATAAATTTTACTATTAACTGTAATTGTATGTGGTACGTCGCTTAGAAAATATTCGTCAGTACCGTTCTGTTATATATCTCTTTGGTAAAGGGTTGTCAATCATTGATTCGTAATGGATTAGATTTATAGCCTCTTTTCTTAGCTATAAATGACGCTGACATTGACAACTTTACAAATAATATTTGACATTATTTTTAATTGGTTTGCCCGAGCCTCATTTAATAAAACCCAACAATATTTTAGATATTAATCCATTACTTTGATATTCATTTATAAGAACATATTTTATAAGATTTTTAGTACTTTTAAGATTTAGTTATGAACGGCCATTACGGTAAGAAGCTATTACCATTTTTTTTATTTCCGAGTAGAATTACAGAATTTGACCGCTTACCCTCCGCCTATCCTCATGGATTCGTCTCTAAATCAAACATGCGTGGTTTCATCTTAAATTGTATTATTTTGTTGATTTATACTTCAATGTGTTTAAAAAAACAACACGATACTGAGACCTAGTCCGTAACATATAATTTTAGCGTCTTCTAATGGGCTATAAAATATAATATGCTGTGTTTACATGAAAACAAGGAGAACCAAAGAAAATCCAATATTGCTATCCGCAGTTCAAAGGAATAGCAAGTTTAAGTGCAAGCCACAGCTTGCAGAAGGTCTGCTGAGAGGAAAAATCTTGCGAGCACGAAATGAAATACGTGTGGCAGCGTCGCCACCAAATCGCAGAAAATCGTTGAGTACCGACAGCTCAAGACCATGGATTTTGATGTTCTTTTGGAGAGGCCAATCCGCAATAGTAGATATTTTTCTTCTTCTTAAAATGCCTGTCCATTACTGGAGGTTAACCATCAATATGACAAATTTGTCCCTATCCTAACTAACTAACCTAACCCGGGAAATGTCAAGTGAATGTTCTTGTTTTCGACTTTAGATTTCGATTTCTGGTTTGATTTGTTGTTCGTGAGTCCTGCTGATGCTCTGTAGGCTAATCTTACCTGGGAATTAAAAAATTAATTGTCGCTTATTTAACAATGAAGGAAAATATCGTGTGGAAACCTGTACGTCGGCAGTAACACGAACGTTGCCTGCAGTTCCAACTTCATTAAAGAAGAAAGAAGAAGCATTAAAAAAGAGAAGATTATTGTCTAGCATTTACAAACCTTCGATTGTAAGATACTTTACACACATTTATACTACCTTTTTATTATTCCAGAAAAGGAACATCAATGCATGCCCATGTTTAACCCGAAAGCGTTTGGAAATCAGCTTCTGTTCACCATATCGTCTCTTCTTATTATGTTTATTGACACAATAGGATCTACTTGTGTGATATTACAGTGTTTTATTAGAATGTGCCTAATGAGTTGTTATAATTGCTTATCATCAATTTGTCAAATGATAACTTTCTTGCCCACGTGCTGTATATTTTTCTTAACTTCGAAATTGAATTTTTTTTGCACAAGCAATATATGTAAAGGCAATAACAACTCCATATGTATAGTCATAACTGTAATGATTTTAATTTGGCTATTGTTTTTTGGAGGTATCACAACCATTATAAAATCCATAGCGCTAGTGAAAAATATCCCAACAAACATGACTACAATGACATCGAATATTTCACTGAGTGTTTTATCGTCAATGACACCGGATGAATTTACAACTTTCCCATTCAACTTATCCACTGGTTTAGACACAGCTGATAAACCAGACTACTCAAATAACTCTGACTACTCAGATAACCCAGACTCTTCAGATAACTCAGACTCCTCAGATAACCCAGACTCCTCAGATAACCCAGACTCCTCAGATAACCCAGACTC
>NW_020653726.1:18330944-18332933 GCF_003589595.1 Hyposmocoma kahamanoa | reverse complement strand
AACCCAGACTCCTCAGATAACCCAGACTCCTCAGATAACCCAGACTCATCAGATAACCCAAGGAGAAAATATCCAGACCTAAAATTTCTTCGAGTTCCGTCGAGAAACGGGGAAAAAAATCAATTTCTTAATCCAGATCCATTATATGTCCCTCAAGTTCCAGACCACGTTTTTCGCGTAGAATCGCTGACAAGAGTCCATACAACGTGGCCACATTTTTTTCATATTTCACGGTTAGGAAGCAATCAGTCTAAAACTAAGGTTACAGATAATTCGGAACGTGAGTTCTTTGAAAGATTTGAAGTTGTAATGTCTAAATTATTTGCTTCAACTCATAATTACAGAAATTTGCATAGTACAAAAAAAGTACATTCACTCGCTTCTAAGGCTTCTACAGTCCAAAGATTCCTACGTTTAATACTAACACCTAATTCTCATAGCAATACATCTCAAACTTTACCAATGTTGTCAAGTTTGTTCATTACAACACCAAAAACAAATGAAAGTCAAATAAAGCATCGAGATATGTTCCGACGTTATTGGCAGCAAGGAAGATTTTGTGGATGATAAAGATTTAACTATTAAACAAAAAACCTTGGATCCCAAAACTTTCTAAGAAGTGATTGACATGATTGAGACTGTTATTGAAGGGACAATTAATATTTTTATCTAATTTAAAAATCAAACGATTTGATCAACTAAAGCCTTCATTATTTTCAGATATAAAGATAAACGTATTATATCAGGAAAATAGTTATCAAGGAAAATCGCTTATTGAGCATATATGTTTATCATTATCAAGAATTATAATTGTTTTTTGACATAATAGAATCGTGTATGTTGATAATGCAATGTTTAATCAGGATAAATGGAACCGGCACGTATGATTTCAAATCAAATCTATGAAATTAAGTTTCTTACCTTTGTGCTGTGTATTCCAGCTAACTTCAAAAGTCAATTGCTTTGGTATGTGTACGGAAATATGTCAACGTACAGACTCCAATGCTTTGTGTTGGTATTTATGTCTTCCATTTTTGGTGTGGATTATTTTTTTGGAGGTTCAGAGGAAAGTTTGAAATACATGGGATGTACTAAAACTATTAACAGTATTAAAGATATACATAAAACAACAAAATTAAGTCGTCAACTGTTCCACTTCTAATCGACCAGTTAACTTGAGCTTTGCTATAATGGACAAAAATTGCAGAATTACATATTTATTATTTAATTACCGATGAAATGTGATTCCGTTTGTTTTGTAATTAGATGTTTTGCAGTTTTTCCCACACCACCGAATATAACAGCATAGCATTGTTAGAGATATTATCTTTATTACAATAAATAGAGAATATTTTTTGGAATATACGGAGACGCACAGGTCAGTAGTTGGCCTGTCTATATTTCAGTGCAAACGAGAGTTGATATTTATAAGAGCTGTATCGCTAATGTGTTACCAGGAATATACAGTCCTTATTTCGTCTCTATTTCTGGTTATATACTCAATGCGGGTAACCAACGACACACACCACGACGCAGCAATTCTATTACACTCACAAGTTCAAACTCAAACGCGCCTACAAGTATATATTTTCGTGCATTACCACCCGAAGTAATTAAAGCGGACACGTTGTTCCGAGATCATAAAAAAAATTTTCGTAGCATAGCATCAGTACCGTTGATAGCAAAGCCAGTTGATGGAGTTAATCCTTTGGCTTTTAAAGCTATCAATTTACAGCAGATGTCAAACATATTACACACACCTGAAAAACCAAGAGAAAATGTATATGGGTAACATAAGTGATAATGTATTGTATTGACATGAATTAAAATAATAATTTTATTTCATTTAATAGCATCGTACAATATTTTATTAGAGAAACTATGTATGACCATGTTTTAATATAATTGTTTTAAGGTATGTTTTTAGTAATGTAACGATAGTCGTACTTATATTTTTTGAGGTTTATATTCCATTACAACTGAAATATT
>NW_020653726.1:18314382-18315944 GCF_003589595.1 Hyposmocoma kahamanoa | reverse complement strand
TGTTGTATGAAATTATAATTGACAGATGACCTACCTTTGCAAGAATGTATTAAAATGTTTCACGAAACCTTTGCGTGTCAAAAGGCTGCACGTAGCCTTTAGATATTGTAAATCACAAACGAGCATGTTTCCTTCGCCAAACGAACGCTATAGCTCGTATATTATCAGAAATCACTTGAAGCATTTTTGGCCATAAAATCAGTGCGAGGGGGACCTTAAGCCAGTCATATCGAGTAGCAACAGGTTTCTTACGCAAGAAATATTTTTATCCCCCTAATGTATCACTCGAGCGTTGGGGATTCGGTAAAAACGAAGTAAGTCTAAAAAGTGACGTATGCTTACTTTTTATTTCTATTAATGTCATTAGCACTGGGACCATATCAAGATCTGTAGTATTCTGCTGTTTGCCATAGATCTGTTTTTAAGTTACTACGCTTCTTCTTCTTGTTATCGTATCTGTGGCATACGCTTTAATTATTGGGGATCGTACCCAATGTATGTAAATGTAAATTGTTCGAAGTAATGTATGTTTGATGGCATTTGTATGTTTCCCAGTTCACTCACTGTACGGCGTGTTCTTAGCCCGTTCTCCAGATCTGTACGCACCCTTAGTTTATTCTTCAATGATTTAATTCTATGATACCTGCCGAAATTTATAAAATTGCTCTTTTGAGATTTGCCTTAAAACGACCCTTAATTCCTTTGCTCACAAAGTGTGGTTCCCTAAGTATGATATAAAGCATTTTAACTCATCATCATATTGGAGTAAGTAGATAGAAAGCTCATCAGAGGACAAACGTCAATAAGATTATTTCCAAATCAAGAAAACGATGAGTGGTTCACGTTAGGAATATTGTGTATGGTCACGATTCTCGAAGACAATGAATTAGAAAACCGATTCAGATTCCGTTACTAGAAACTACACGATATAATATTACACCATGCAATATATAATTTTTCCTGGGATATCCCTCTTTGTCACCGCAAAATTCATGAATGGTGTAATTTGTGGGCTCACCTCGATATCGATTAAATCACTCGATATTTCAAATATTCGTTCCTGGGTGGAAAATTTATAGTGCCTCATGTTAGAAGGTGATATAAGGATTTTATTGCCGCCGCTGTCTGCCATTTTAATTGAATAAAAGATTTTTAATGTAGGTCTGGTCTTCAAATGCGTTTCTCGAATTATAAAGGTATCTTTAAAATAATTTCTTCTCGTGTCTTAAACCTATAGCATTACAACCATCCATCAATGTGGTAAGAAACTGATAACTACCACTTTGTGTTAAAATTTTTATTAATATCTCTTACTTTAGCTAACGTGCCGCTAGATGGCGTTGAACCGTTTTTGTGTATTTTCTTAAACGCGCTATTACGAGTATATACAACCTCAAAAGGCTTTGGTTGATTTCGCATAACAGTGAAAGTGTTCAATCACTTTGGGAAGAATATGTATTAAAGTAGAAGACATACACTGATTACTATACAGTGTGAAAACACGATTCCTAGATAAAAAAAAAGAAAACTCAAACTTAAAAAAAAAAAAAAAAAAAAAAAAA
>NW_020653726.1:18266960-18314282 GCF_003589595.1 Hyposmocoma kahamanoa | reverse complement strand
TGTGTGTGTGTGTGTGTGTGTGTGTGTGTGTGTGTGTGTGTGTGTGTGTGTGTGTGTTTGTAAAACTAAACTAAACTTACCTCCGAAGTCAAGAAAACCGCTATAGTTAATAAGTACTTCACATATACCAATGACATTTTTATATAAACTGAACTAAATAGAGTACGCGTACTATGCGACATATACATTTTTCAAATGGTTTTAATTTCGTTTGTAAGAATATAAGTTCTTAAATAAAGCCAGTGTCCCTGCCGTCGACCCAAGTAAAATGAACCGTATTATTATGGGAACAATTTGGATTCTAGCTTAGGTAATAATCGAGTATTGAGTTGCTAACAGAAATTGTATTAAATGTGGAGCAATTCACTACCTCAGAGAAAATCCGCACCGCACTCGTTCCCATGGACACAGGGAAGTCCTCAACGTCTCTGATGACCCTGTCAGTCTCGCCACGTTGCAGATCAACATACTCGTCACGAAGAGCCCCCAGTTCAGCGTGTTTTCGCGCCGAATCACTCCTGCAGCATCCCCTTCTAGCGGAAGTCTCCAGTAGCATCCTGAGTCGAGAGCCGAGGGTTAATAGCCTTCAGTACGGCCTTTTGTTCAGTACCGCAGTCAAGGCCAATTGCAAAATATCCTTAATAAATGGTTACCTATCAGAACTCTGAAATAACATTTTCCAGAAATAACGTTTGCTGAATTTTCATAACCTCGATAGCAATTTTGAGAGAATATTCGAACATTCGTTATTTCGAAAAAAAACAATTTCGAGTTTATCATAGGTTGTATATTTATCATAGGGTATATATAAATCATAGGTTAATTGCCATTGGAACATTTTACATTGTATATTTTTTTTATTACAGCCTTTCACATTAATTTTTTCAAAAGAAACAGCAATTATTATAATGTCGTTATAAAAACCAAATCACATCACTAGTTCACTATTTAGTATGAGATTTTGCTCACATCTCATTCGCGAATCGAGAACAGCAAGTCATTCTGTTGTTATATTCGATCAAAAGAAAACATACTCTCGTATTACGTTACGGTATAGAGACAGGAACAGTGGTCTTTTGTGCGTTGGTGTCTAAGGTACAAATGCAAATAAATATTTTTTGTTATGTTTGGAACAAATACAAAATTTACGTAGTCAAAGTCAAACAATAATTTATTCCATAGTTAAAATTTTAATAAGTAATAGGTTTTGACACTTGAAAACATCATTTTTTAAGCTACTGCACGTTCACTGCGCTGACTTCCCTAAGAAGAACGATCAAGAAACTTTAGAGATTGCTCTTTTCAAATAAATATAAATAATAATAATAACACACACACTCGACATAGCCCCGCACAAGGGAACTCTGTGTCGCCGGTGCCATGGATACACACATAGACAACCACAAATTACACCCAAACTCACGAAAGAAATAAATGTAGGCCGTACAAATATTTCTGCCGACCCGGGAATCGAACCTGGGACCTCTGCGTGGCAGTTCGGCATGGTAACCATTGGGCCACGGAGGCAGTTATGTAAATGCTGTAGAATATGCTTTGAATCATAATTGTAATTGTAAATCATAATTGTAAATCTAGAGTCATGTTGTATTTCCATATATCTTTATCCAACACATATCTTCAATTTTGTAATATGCCTTTTCAATTAAAATACTTTTAATGTAAGTTTAAAATAAGGAAATGATAACCGTAATATATGCTTCGAAATCTTATTGTAAAGGCGAATACAGTTCCCCATAAAAGAATCGTTTACTTTAGTCAAACGAAATCGTGGTACCATGAGTTTGTACTTAGTTCTAAGATTAATATTATGGATATCTTCATTCTTAATGAAATTATGTATATTTTACGGGCATATAAAATATTTAAGTAAATGTACTGTGATACCACAGTCATGATACCAGTCTCTTTAAACTTTTCTCTGAGAATAACCCGAGAACCCAAATGGTAATAAATATTAGTTTGTTAATAACTTCAGTGTTCTATAACACTGTATACCAGCTATTAAAGCCCAAACGTCGAAAGTAAAAACAAAACTAGTGAAATTACAGGCACATAGAACCTTTGAACTTATGTCTCAGCGTGACGGGCATTTGCGTCGGGTATTTGCGATTTAAAGCTCTAGGTGGCACTACAACTGCTATGGACAGGCGTGACGCTAACCACCATGCGTATACGGCTTGTCCAGTCACTTGGTGTCAAAAAAAAACTGTGATTGTGTGTGTGCGCGTGCGTGTGAATTACACGTTTTTACAGCTTTTGTCATTACACATATGACGCCGGAATCTGTTCATTTGTGACTTCATCATTCCTAAACGATTAGACTTCAAAATATTGCTTTCCTTTCTATAGACGTCTCTGTCAAGAATAAAATGTATAGAAAACATATACCGTGCATAGTAGTGAGAGAGCGAAGTAGCACGTGTTACCCAATTTGGCCAACGTCACGCTGTTATATTACAGTGAAGAGGGTACATTCTCGCTTTTGTTTCTATTTATTGATTTACACAAAAATGTGCTTCTACATTACTACGCCTATTCGTTTTTCAACGGGCAGTCTGGTAATATAAACAACTAAAACTGAACTTAACTCGTTTGTTAATTTTTATTGTGCTGATAACCCTTACCGACTGCGGCAGAATATGAACCAGGGTCATGTAGTCCATGGTCGTCTATACCTGGGATACATAATCATTGGACACATTCGTTTTGTTATTAATTTTTAATTTTGTTTTTTATGTGTATTGCATATAAAAAATATACTTGTAAGTCTAACAGAGTTACTCTAAAAACAACCAGTAATTATAGCAATTTTGAACTTAACATACGTTGCCAAACAAACAAGATACATATTGATATGTTTTTTGTTATTACACAAAATACATATAAATAAGTTTTTTATTATCTGTAATATATGTTACGATATGATAAATAAAACATATTCGATTACACAAACGGCAAAATAAAGGTCGCGCAAAATTCGAGACGCTTAAAAAACATAAACAAGCAAAAAAAAGTTGAATAACGTGACTGATAAGATCATTATTTTAATGGTGCAGAAAGCCCTCAAACTTTGGGAATTGTGCACACTGTACAAAGTTGTAATGATGCTATTTTGATATGTCTGCTGTGATTTAAAGTGTCCCATTTGCGAATTTTTTTTACCACTAACTTTTGTTACAATAGTAGATAATTCTTAAAGTTAAAAGTTATTCTGTTATTTTGTGTCATCAAAACAAAATATGTATCTCAAATCAAAACTATTTTTTTAGCGTGCAATACAATAAAAATATGAAATATATACAATGTCAAACGAATCTACAGAAGACTATGGAACACGTGACTTTCGTTGTTAAAAATATCAAAGCAGAATCCTTACTTTGTTATGATTAAAACCAACATTAACGAACTAGCAAAAATACAATCAAGCCTTGATAAATTCAAGAACAAATACAGACAATAGATTCAAATTGATGGGAGGTTGCTTCTCATATAGCTGGGTGAACCTTTTAGTCTACAACGATTGAGACGCTGCTGTCCCTGACACAAAGCAAGATATTCTATTTTTTAGATGAGGCATATTTGAAATCACGCCAAGCGGAGGATTGGCCTACCAGTTCTCAACGAAATTTTAAGTTTATGAAACGTTAAAGTTTAATTCAAGTCAATTTTTCATTGCATTGAATAAGCACCTTAAGTCGACTGTCCCTACGTCTACTATCGAAAATGTAAATCACTACAGTGGCAGTGTGGCGGTTTAAAATATTTTCTGGTGTTTTTTTGCGATATTTAATTAAGTTTAGATCATAAGATTTTAATTTTTTGGATGTGTTAAATTTTGGATAGGCTGGGTAGGCTTTGATTGCTTAAATCAAACTTAGATTAAAATTCTGAGTTTTTGAGATATTTAAGATTTGATTCCTTACGTTCAAATACACTTAAGAAATTGAAGCGAATCTGGCAGTTTCGACAACTTTCATCGGAATTTAAGTTATGAATTATATCGAATTTGATGCATTCAATTGTTTACACTGAATATTACTGTATATTTTTGCGTAAATTGTGACTATCGAAACTATTTTTAATGAATAGTAATTTCAATTAATAAATAAAAAAAAATAAAAAGGAAAAATCATTTATTGGAGACAATATACAGTCCATTTTGTTAGTACACTTACAAGCTATCTATTCTACTGTTAGTACAAAAATTATAAAATAAAAATAAAATAAAATGAATGAATAAATGAAATGAATTGTATTGATTACATAATGAAATGATTACATGATGTGAGATACTTGGTAAGTTCACCGAGCTCCCAGGACGTGAAGTTTGGTGAGCAATAGATCGGAGTCCCACCTATCCCCTATCATTTTAAGAACACTTTTTGAGCTCTCTCGCACTCTGCGCAGACAGGATGCCACCTTTTTACGTGCTAGTGCATAAAAGTCCTCTACACTAGCGTCGGCAAACATGCCTGACGCACTGCAGTATCGAGGAAGCCCAAACAGAGCCCTGAACGCATTATTATACATAATGCGTAGGGAGTTATATGCCACAGGCTGCTCGTGTAGAATGTCTGGCAGTATGCTTTAAAAAGCGTTGTTTTGACTTCAGCTGTACAATAAACAAACCTATGAGCCAGCATATTACCCCGAACTTGCAAAACCCTGCATTCCCTTTCTATGTCCAAGTTGTCATACAAGTTTTCTATGACTATGTGCCTAAGGTATTTATATTGTTTTACACGGTTTTAATGGTAATGGTGGACTCAGCAGCACCATGTCGTCGGCATAGCTTAAGTTATTCACACAAACATCATCAATAAAACACTCAACATGCATGCTGCTGAGCTCTTCGATCAGAGAATTGACATATGGGTTAAAAAACCTTGGTGAGGTAAATCCACCCTTTTTTTTAAGTCCACCCTGCCTCACACCGCATTTCAAGGAATATTTGTCAGAGTATGCATTTCCCCACCTTACAACATCAGATTAATTGCCATACCAGAATGAAAAAAATATTAAACCTCCGTAGGACTACCGGCGTTCCTTACTTTTGTCCGAAGCTTATTATATGAAATAATATTAAAGGAATTAATGTATTCAAGAATTAAGTGGAAGATAAAAAAGCATATATCAAATTACATAAATAAATATATATATACATATTTATGAACTATAAAAGACTGTTCGAAACAACGTTTTAGTACTAAATAGGAACATACTGATAATCAGTATATAGGCGATTTGCATAACGATATCTGATTGTAGTTTACGACTTAACTAACTACAATAAAAAATTAAAGTAATACTTTCTTGAAGACAAAACAGTCTTCTGTTAGAGCTTACTGAAACAAAAGGCTATATATTTTTTTAGTAATTAAGTTGCCTATTTAGTATTAATAATCATTTTTATCAGATATTTAAATTATTAACACAATTTTAAGAATAGTCTAATATGAGCATATTATGCTTATCGTGAAGAAAAAAAACAATCAATGAATTGCAAAAAAAATGGTCTTCTAATACAGCTTATTGAAACAAAAAGCAATATATTTTTTTATTAATTAAATTACCTGAAAAGCCATGGTAGCGTAAAAGTTTGGTCTACCGCCTCTGAAGCAGAAGGTCGTGGGTTCGAATCCGGAGCTAGCGCCTCTGAGTTTCTCAGAATTTTGTTCGAAATTTATTTTGAAAATAGGAACTCCCGCAACTGCAATCAATCTTGTAAACGCCCGGAGATTGAAATACGCAGACAAAATATGCAGCATATCGGAAATAGTCCTATTTACGTTTTGGTCCTTACCTATTTCTACCGCCAAGCAGTAATGTCAGCATTACTGTGTTTTGGTTTTGATGGGTAAGGGTGCTGGTGAAATTACAGGAACATGGGACTTGTCCACCTATGTCTCAGGGTGACGAACGCAGTAACGATACCCATCAGATCTTTGCGATTTAAAGGGCTAAGTTACACTGCAACTATTATGGAGAGGCGTGTAGCTTACTAACAGACGCACGACTTGTTCGTCCAGTCACTTGATACTATAAAAAAAACAGTCAAAGACATGACATGTCGCAGCTGTTAGGGACCGTCCGCTCAATAAATCAGCAATTGCCGAACATTTGCTGGATTCAGGCCCAAACCACTGGATTGAGCTTCATAATCCCAAGATCCTTTCTACACAACGTCATCACTATAGTACAATCGTACGTGAAGATATTGAAATTAAAAGAAAACACCGTAAAAAAGACCAAATACGGGTAGTTACAAAAACTCGCACGGCTAGAAGATGTTGACACCCGCCTCTTCAGTCCCTTCGAGACCATGGACGTTACAATACGTGCGAAACGACGAGGTAATTACAATATGTTTATACATGACTAAGGCCCGAACTAAAAATTAAATAATGTGTGAAAATCGAGAAAGTTTAAATTAAAAAAATGTCATATATCAAAAAATCATTATTGTGTTCAGGTATATTGATATTATTGAATTGGAATACCAATATCTGCCATTCGGAGAGTGCTTATAACTATCGTAAGATGATTTCGTCAATACTTGTGGAGAATCTGCAACTAGAGGCAAAATATTGTCAGGTATTGGTTGCGCATTATCACAATTTGGTTGTATGGGAAATGGCATTGGAGTTCTCTCATTGCTATGTAAAATCACTGCGTTATTATCGCTATCAATTTGATCTGTAGTTGCTTGCAAGAGTGAAATATTTTTACAGTGATTGTCGTCGACCAGTGCCTCTAGCGCCTTGAAATTCATTTCACTTATTCGTACTGGTGAATCAGAATTAGAAGTATTTAATATAAAGTATGCTCTTTTTCCTGTAAGGATCATTTCATTTTAAGTTGGTCGCTTCTGCAGTCCCGATTTTTTCTTTCGGTACAATTAAATGATCCTTATAATAAAACTGAGTCCATCAACATTTAAAAAATGACATTTTATTCATTTCTAAGTGTTGTAATGATGAACTCACGCTTGACCAAATAAAAAGATTTATAATGTTTCCTAAGAAGTTTCCTTGTATCTTATATAGTTTCGGATTTCCCCATAAAAAAACATACTGTATATTAATGATAAGAGTAATTAAATCAAAGGTGCATTATAAATTACATTGTTTAAAAAATATATTAAATTTAAAAAAAAATGTTAAGTATCTACTAGTACCTAGAGAATTGTATACGTTGTCACCAACGTTAAGTACCGAAACTGGTAATTCTGGTGATGTTTTAAACATTATTAACTACGTAAATAATCGAAACTATCACTTTCGATGACGATAAAAGAAAGAAATGTTGCAATGTAAATAATCGAAACAAAAGAGAATTCAAACAGATTATTACATGAAAATACTTATGTTTACATGTTTTCCCAGTCGAAAGATAATAAATACTATTAAATGCAGATTATGCTAATAAAAAAGTGGATTTTTTAAGTTTCGATTGTATACGTAGGGACAGTCGAAGTGTCTTATTATATAATTGAAAAACCGTACACTTAATTACATATAAAAGTGAACACATTTAAAAATAAAATTTTGTAAGTAAACATTCCGCCCCAACCGGTCGGGCTATTGGATTTGCGGCGCCCGATTACATTAACGAGTAGTAAAGAACATTTCCGGACGGAGCCGGCCTTAACCGGTTTAAACTGGACGGAGTAATGTAATGTTGCTATAGTTTGTAGTGTAGCGTAGACTTCATCGTGCTCCGTGGTTTTGGAATGTGCTAGCGAAATGGGCAAGTGGAAGGTGCGAAATTGGTTATAGGGTGGTTAGTCTTTGGATTTTCGGTGTTTTCTCTTAGTTAAGTACTGTAAAGTGTAACCAATTTAGTCTTGGTGGTTTTGTTTATAAGGGATAAACATTTTTCAAATTAGTCCTAATAACATTAGAAGATCTAATATCTTGTTTTAAAGACAGTGAATAGTTTGCTATTTCACGTGGTCTGTACAGTATGAATTTAACAAAACGGTAGGTAGATATTTTTTTTCCTGTAAAAATGTCAATCGTTTTATTTTTAAACTTCATTGACATTCATTAAAATAAATTAAAGTAACTCAATTACGAAATTGAAATTTTTTAAATACTTTTGTTAAATCGATGACTTACTCAAGTATTTTCCAAAATGGTCACTAGTTATATCAAACTTTCCACTTAAACTTTCCAAAATTCTTTGATTCCTCGTTATTCCAGCAACAAACCTCAGAAAATAAAATAACCACCAAATTTTATCACCCAACTCGAGGCAGGAATGCAATTAAAAGCCAGTCAATATACGTGTCGCGCATGGTACGTGCACATGAGTGCTCCATGCTTCGTAATGAAGACCAACTCAGTTAGTGGGGCTGCCATGCGGAACAATTGCATCTTCACGCCCCGTCCTTCGGTCGTGTGCAATTTATAGTTTCCTGGAGGGCATTTTGAATATTCGCCAGAAATTATGCTTAATGGAAACTATATTGGATATTTTTATAGTATAACAATTATGATTATTTTTATATTAATTGGTATAATTTTTGTAATACATGGTATTGGTATACTTCAAGTACACAAGCCAGCATATCAAGCTACACATGGACGTATCTTGTTCCGTTGCACTGGAGGCGATTTTCGAACAAAAATGTGTAGTCTGATGTGCCGTTTTCCGTACCGTTGTTTCTCATTATAGAGAAACAATAATTATCATTAAGTTTAACTTGTCACCAGAGACACAGTGTCCCTTCGTAACGATTAAGTATTTTTTAATTTTATTTTTTTATATTTTTATATTTCTTAAAGGTGGATTGAAACATGGTTGGCTGGTGGCTGGTTTTAACAATACTATATGGCTCTAGTGTTGTTCAGTAATAATTTTCCGAGTTTTTTTTATCCGCTCACGCGATGCGCTCATCCTACCGCAAAATGGCAGCTATTTGGTTTCGCAAATTAGAAAAGGATTCAGTTTAAATACAAGTTTTTATAAATAAAAATTATTATTCTGCTTTGCTAAATAAATACCCTCCGTACTACAACAAAAACATCTCAAATAAAATGCAGTAATACATCGCAAATCCTGCACTTAAAAAGCACTAATGAAATTTTTGGTGTGCTTGGGTAAATATGATAATATTCCGTTTGAGTGGTTCTAATGTTTACCATGAAATTACTCCTTAAAGTATAGTTTATAAACATTTATATTCAGGGTAAACTTAAAAAACGCAACTTACGGTATGTTTTCAATAAATAAACACCGACATCACCAGCCCAAACAATAACACACACGATTGTCGTGACGTATTTTTGAAGTTGTTTATTTTTTTTAAATGACAGACCCAGGCATTAAAAACTTTATGGTTTGCTAGAGTAGTTACCGAAATAGCAATTAATATTAGTTCTTTTACCTGTTATAACTTCGATATCCGATAAATCGGTATAAAATCATCACCGGCACCTCTAGGTGTGGTATGCTTCCATTCATGCGTCAATCGCGTGAGCGGCTATTTTTCATTTATTTTTCGTTTTTACTTACAACTAACATATTTATCCATTTACAGTAATGACCTAGTATGAACAATAACAATAAGATAAAGCAAAATAGCAGACACGTATCATACAACACCTGCCATAAAGAGATCCTTTTTTGTAGCAGTAGAGCTCCTTGTGACAGAGTTCGTCCAGGAAACTACTGCCACCGTAATTCTGCCAAGCAGTTATGTTAGCATTACTGCGTTCCGGTTTTTGACGAGTAAGGGTGCTGGTGAAATTATAGGCACATGGGACTAGTCAACTTATGTATCAGGGTGACGGCGCTGTGGCGGTGCCCTTCAGATCCTTGCAATTTAAAGCTCTGAGTAGCATAGCAACCGTCATGGACAGGCATGTAACTTACCACCAGGCGCACGACTTGTTCGTCCCGTTACTTGATCTTATAAAAAAAGAGATCCAGTGAAACGAATAAATGACTCTCTATGAAAATTAAATTGAATGTTATATTGTCGGATGACGTAGTGGTGTTTTCTGAAATATTGCAATATTTTTCTTTAACTTAATAAAACAATTATAAGACTATCTTTCACAATAACGTCTGCCTTTTTACTGAGCCTAAACGTTGCCTGACAAAAGCCGATTTCTAGATAAAAATTGAATAATAAAAATTCTCGTTCGCCATCGAATACGTACCGTATTATTTTACCACAGTATAACCATAAACAGTAATTCAAGACTACAATTTCATTTACATTTGTATTCGGAGCAAAATTGCCCGTTCAGGCATTCAGAGACACCTGCGACGCGGATGTAACTTAAGTTACAATGTCAAAAGTTGTTAATGTGCTAGTGTTACCACGTAAACTTGAGCTATTTTTCGGATAATTTGAAGTGTCAAAGTGAATATAAAAGTCAGCTGTGAACTCAGCTGTAAAGAACCCCTAAGGTAGGTTTATTCAAAAAAACAAGTACACGTCATATATATTTTTTATTATTATTTCTTAGTAGATTAATTAAAACAGATAACTAACTTATTCTTAAAACAGATAACTGACTAACTTAATTTATTCTAATTTTCATTATTAATTATTAATAAATTTAACTTAATAAAAAATCATATTGTTAAAATAAAATAATTGTAAAACAGATGTAGCGTAAATTGGAATGTTCTTTGTAAAATTAAAAATAAGGTATTTAATTAATAACTTTTGTAACAATAGTGGTAAAATAGGGTGGTTTGAGTTAACATTAGACTTAACTGGTTAATGACTGTACCACCTCAGGCAACCATGACCATGGAACCTGTAAAGGGCCTGAAACGTTGATTTGTTTGAAAAAACAAATATACGCGATTAAAATCCGGAATTTTTTTTATAATAATAAATAATTATAAATAAAATTTCATTTCCTATGTGTAACAATCGCGAAAACCTAAGAACTGGATAGATAACAAATTTTTTTTTACAATAAATATGTAATGATTATGTAAATTTCAATAATAAACTATTAAAAAAATAGTAATTAAAAACTAGCTATGTACAATTCAAACTAATAAAACTTTGATACAAAAAAAGGAATTACTGCATGCGTATACATGCGTTATACACATAACAAGTTATATTGAATGACACAAGGTATTTTAAGGCTAATAAATTAAAATAAAATAACAATTGATTAATAAATAACTTCATACGACTTTAAGCAAACCCAAAATCAACTTTTTAAACACACAACATTAACGCTTGGTGGCAGAAATAGGTAAGGTGGAAGTACTTTCACAAGGAGCTGCACTGCTATATTTTTTTTTGTTTGATCCAACGTGCAGCTATCGAGAAAACCTAATCAAAATTGCGTATGTAATATGTTTTTTCGAACAAACCAACGAAAGCGCAACGCTTTTTACAGATCCGATGGTCCCGGCCGTTTGTGAAGGGTAATCCGAAAAATAGTTTCATTTCCTAGGTAATTATTATGTCGGTGAAACTAAAGCGCATAGGCTTCACTGGCGCGATCGTTAGAAAGAATGAGAGTCCATCAGAACGTGAAGAGACCCTATCTGAGTCGACCCACTCACTGTACGTAGACCAGATGGTCGTCTTCAGGTAATGATGAAGCGACGTTGTTCGAATGATTGACAAGAAATAGCACAAAACAGAAAAGTGGGGTATTCCCATTTCGGAATTCAAGACACATTTTAGATCGCTGAGCCAACGAAGTAAATGAGAAATAAATGAATATATACTATCTATAGATAAGCTGTCGGTGATAGTAAAACCTTGAACGCTACAACTTGGATCTTTTGAAGGCAAAAGTGAATAAGCATTATATAGATATGCGTGCTCTATCGTCGATGTTATCGTCACCTTCCATCGGGTGAAATGAAATGCGCACTTATTTCTTATGGCGGCATTTCACATGACTACTTGTATTCGCTATTGGGTGTTTGGTGTACTTGGAAAAATGTTTGACGTGCAATTAAACGTGCGAACACTGACTAACATCACCGTCTACACGTGGAGCTAAATAAGGAGATAAAATAATGAATATGACCATAGTGTAGACGGTTCTCTTGTATACTTGGCTCTTTTGAAGTGCGTCGAAAAATCAACCAGCGCGCGGTAACGCGAGTTTGGTGTTTACTGCATTTGTCGAATACTTTGTCACACATGCTATCTTACACATGGTGATTGTTTGCACAAATATAATAATATGCTTATTATACAGGAGAATTATAAAATTTCACATATAACAACATTATTTGTTTCATTTTGACGACTCCCGCGGTCGAGTGGCTTGCACAACGAGCGTCACGGGTTACAGCTTACGGCGCCTTGATAAATTAGCAATACCTACCTCTCGTTTACAACTATACCATTCCGGCCCATTAGTTATGTCAATTAAAATTTTTAATAAATTACCAAACCCAATCAAACACTTAAATAAAGAAAAAGCATTTGTAACACAAATAAAGAATCTATTAGCAACTAAACAATATTATACTGTTCAAGAATACCTCAATGACAATATTTAAACTATTATAGTTAAACTTCACATAATATATACTAAAAAAATACAATTCAAAAATTAATTATATTAAAAGGAAAACCTAAATACATGTTCATAGACAATATAAAATAATAAATTGCTTCAATAACTATTTTTAAACTATTAAAAATACAAATTAATGAAATTGTTATATTTTAAAATAAATAATGCTTAAATACATGTTCAAATATATTGTAAAATAATATGTTACTTCCATAATTATTTCTTAAATATTAAAAATGCAAATAAATGAAAAGGGTATATTTAAAAATAAAAAACACTAAAATACATATTCGTATCGATTATAAGATAATATATTATTTCGATTTCTAAATTCTTGAAAAATCAAATAAATACAAATAAATAAAAATAATTTCAATGTCATTGAAAAATAAATAACACTGAAATAAATCATATCCATATAGATTATAAAATAATATAAGTAGTATTACAATAATAATTTCTAAATTATTAAAAATGCCTCCCTCTCATTTTGCTGTGCCCGACAGGGTCCATAAATGATCTTTGAATTTTTATAACATCTTGTACACATTATGGAAAAGCAATAAAGATTGAAATTGAAATTGAAATTGAAACAACAGTTTTCATGGCGTTTGATCCATGATCGGATCAATGTAGAAAAACTAATTTTTCTATATTAGCGGACTTTAAACGGTGTATCCTGTACGATTAGCCTTTACACGAACGCTCTTTTCGTTGTAACAAAAACGAACACGAGCAATCGCGCGGGAAAGAACGTTAGCTTAAAAAAAATCAAACAGGCAATCGCAGACGGTTGCTCCTGATCACGCCCGATAGAGTGATTGTGTAAAGGGAACTAATGTATCGGATCTGGGTGTTTGTGATACCATCATCGTTTCCGGTGTCCAGCACGTGATGTTGTGTAATATCTATTATTTATTCTTATTATTATTTATTATTCATGTAGTTCTCATGTTTAGTGTCATTTTTAACTCTGACATATCACACATATTGCTTTATTATAAAACCAGGTCGAGCAGCTGATTATGTTTTATAAAGGAAGAAAAAAAATCCACGTTTTAAGTACAACAATCTTATGTAAAAGACTCAGGCGATCTATTCCTTGGACAAAGAATCTCAGCATGAATTTCCACGAAAAAAGTTTTATCCAGTTAGAAACAAAGAAACATGGCGACACTACAAGTTTTAAGTTAAGCCTTCAACTTAATGCAGTCTGGAATCGCTTAGAGTAATTTGTTAAACAACAAAATGTTTCAGTTGAAGTTTAGTTGCAACTTAGTTTAATACAATTTGAAGTGCATTTTGGTTGTTGTTTTATTAAGTTATCGCTAAGTTATCTCGTCGTATCAACAAATAGATCGAGTTTGAAATTACGGGTCTGGATTACGGAACGCATTTTACAATTTCTATTTAATAAGTCTACAACTCACTATTATAACAAGAATGGGGAGATAGATTTTAGTTCATCATCATCCCATTTATCCGCTCACGCGATACATGCAGCCGTAGACGCATACCACACCTAGAGGTGCCGGTGATGATTTTATACCGATTTATCGGATATCGAAGTTATAACAGGTAAAAGAACTAATATTAATTGCTATTTCGGTAACTACTCTAGCAAAACATAAAGTTTTTAATGCCTGAGTCTGTCATTTAAAAAAATAAACAACTCCAAAAATACGTCACGAATGTCATGAGTGTTATTGTTTGGGCTGGTGATTTCGGTGTTTATTTATTGAAAACATACCGTAAGTAGCGTTTTTGTAAGTTTACCCTTAATATAAATGTTTATAAACTATACTTTAAGGAGTAATTTCATGGTAAACGTTAGAACCACTCAAACGGAATATTATCATATTTATTAAAGTACACCAAAAATTTCATTAGTGCTTTTTAAGTGCAGGATTTGCGGTGTATTACTGCCTTTTTTTTGAGATGTTTTTGTTGGTAGTACGGAGGGTATTTATTTAGCAATGCAGAATAATAATTTTTATTTATAAAAACTTGTATTTAAACTGAATGCTTTTCTAATTTGCGAAACCAAATAGCCGCCATTTTGCGGTAGGAGGAGCGCATCGCGTGAGCGGTTATACGTCTCACTGCTGCACATGGATCTCCTCTCATGCGAGTGTCGTGAACATTCTTCGTAATTTCGAAAATAAATTCCGAAAACCTCAAAGGTGTAAACCCGGATTTGAAACCACGGTCTCTGTTTGAGGGGCGATAAATTAAACCATCAGGCCACCCCGGCTTTTTAGTTGTAGTAATAGTATGTAGTTATACAGCATACCTAGAAAAATCAAATTGATTTGTTTGTAAGAAACGTGGTGGTCTAAGTAACAATAATAAGGTACATCAGATCGAAGTCTCAAGTTTCCGACATTTCATTGTTACAAACAGAAAAAGAAACCAGTTATGTTTTATTTTTCAGTTTTGTAACTGCAGTGCATTAATATTAGACAGACCTGTAAAGGCTCCAAAACGTTTGTTTCTTTGAAAAAATAAATTACGCACGATATAGACCCGAAAAACTAATTTCATTTTCTATTTTTTAACCGACTTCAAGAATAGGAGGAGGTTCTCAATTCGACTGTATGTTTTTTTGTATATATGTTACGCAGTAACTCCGGTATTTGTGAACCGATTTTGATGATTCCTTCTTTGTTGGAAAGAGGGTACCTCCATAGTGGTCCCATTTCATTTTAAAGAAAATCATCCACCTCTAAGGATGGCTGTTCACGCATGATGATTCATTTTTGTAAATAACGCCTAAATTTTATTATAAGGAGCAATTGTTTTAATGAAGTTTGACAAACCCCAGGTCAAGTCCATTATCTGCCCAGGATGCTGCGAGAGGCCATTGAAATTAAAAAACATCCTAATTTCAACAAGGAAGATGGTTTCTCCGTACCACCAGTTTGGGATCCAGTATTTCCTCTAATGAAAAATCCCAAACAGACATAAGACTGCAGTACTAATTAATATGTTTTAGTTTATTCTAATTTCTATTAATAATTAATAATAAATTAAACTTAATAAAAATTCATTGAATAAAATACCTTGTAAAACTTAATGTAGCGTAAATTGGAATGTTTTCTTTGTAAAATTAAAAATAAGGTATTTAATTAATAACTATTGTATCTATAGTGAAAAAATAGGGTGGTTTGCATTAATATTAGACATAACTGGTTGAAGACTGTACCACCTCAGTCAACCGTGACCATGGGACCTGTAAAGGGCCCGAAACGTCGATTTGTTTGAAAAAACAAATGTACGCGATTTAAATCCGGAAAAATAGTTTCATTTCCTATGTGTAACAATTGCGAAAACCTAAGAACTCGATAATTATTTTAATGGTTGATTTTGCTATTCTCCAATTCAAGGCGTTTTTCTCTCTCAATATACTTTGAGTAGTGAGAACCGATTTTTATTATCTCCTGTGTCAGGTTCCGTATAGTGGCGAACTAGGGGATGAATCTGGTTTTACGCACGGTAACCGATTTCAATAACACTTGGCAAATAGATGTAATTCCACGTACTTTTGAAGTCGATTTTTTCAGTACTCTGTACTGAGAATATTATTTTTTCTGCTAAATGTTTTTGTGTGTATATTTACTGTCAGTTTTTATACACATGTAACTTGTGGAGCAACTGCAACAAAAAAGCCAATTGAATCCAAAATTCCCCTCAGAGGCTGTCTCTATATCGTAGTGCCTGTGGGATGTTCGCGGAGACCAAAATTGATGATTTTGAAGCAATGGTTACGAGTGTGAAAAAGAAGAGAGAAAGAGAGTCCCTATTGCACTCCTATTGGTAAGAGTCAGAGGCAGCACCAATAGTCTCTTCAGGGTGACAGCAAAAAGGACGGATATTTATTTTTAACCGACTTCGGTGTGTTCGAACGAATCAGCAGATGTTACGAATTTCTCTATTTTCTTGGTACTTGGTGCAACTCGACGACAAAGCGCCTATTTTGCGTGTGGTGGGTGCAAGGTCGTACTCGTGCCACCCAAGCTCCTCCAGGAATCTCAGCAACCTCCTCAGTTCGCTGAAGATTTCAGGGAACGACCTCGGCACTCCAAGGTACTTCGCCCTGTAGTTAATCACGCCGGAGCACTATAGTAGGATGTGCGCGGGCGTTTCCCTATAGAGGGCTGTTTGTGATACCTAGATTAAAAAGGTGTTTATTGTCTCTAAACGGATGATTGCTTCTTTTTTTAATAAAACTGGACATAAAACTACTGTTGTTTTGGAGAATCGTTGTACTGTAAATAGTGATTGGTACACGACCATTTGTTTGCCGGAAGTTATTGACAAACTCCGTAAAAATAACCGTAAACGCCGTATCATCTTCCATCGCGGTAATGCCAGGTCTCACACGGCCAGACAGACAAATACATTTTTGAAGGTGAACAACGTTCACCTTATGAGCCATCCCGCGTACAGTCCCGACCTAGCACCTTGTGACTTTTATTTATTTCCAAAAATCAAGGACCAGTTACGCGGTCAACGATTTTCATCACCTGAAGAGGCTGTCGAAGAGTATAAAAAATATATGTCAGAGATTGTCACGGAGGAGTGGCATAAATGTTTTCAAAATTGGTTCATTCAAATTGGGTCATTCGTGTGAAAAAGTGCATTAACGCTAACGGAGAATATTTTTAAAAACAATAAATTTATTTCTAACCATTTATTATATTTTTTCTTATTCATTCCAGAAACTTATAGTGCGCCCCACATACTACAATTTTCGATTTGTTTCTTAATTTTTTTTTTTCATAATAAGTGACGGTAGGAATAAGTCGTGCGTCTGATGGTAAACAACACGCCTATATATAACAGTTGCAGTGCCACTCAGAGCTTTAAATCACAAAGATCTTAGGAACACTGCGACTGCGCCTGTCACAGACAAAAGTTGACAAGTCCCATATGCCTGTAATTTCACCAACACCCTTACACTCCCAAACTGGAGCACATTAATGCTCACATTACTGTTTGGCGCCAAAAATAGGTAAGCAAATATACTCAACACATTCCAATCTCAGCTTATTACACTTTTATTAAAACGTCGTTTTACGATTACACCTTTATCAAAGAACCAGACAATTTAAACACATCCTGTATAACACATGGCAAGCTAAAACCAAAATTTCAAACAAAAAACAATAAGCATTACGTTTACAGCACCCAAAAGAAAAAAACGTTTTTTTCATATGGCAACGACATTAACGTCATGATAATAAAACTGTACTCTTTTGACGCGACACAGTCTGATTCGCTCTTCCTTTATTAGCCAACATCCGAGACCATAGGGATGGGAATTAAAAATAACTGAAATTGATTATATGTTACTATAAATTACTAGTATGTATATAATTTTGTCTCTTAATGCAAAACAAAAACACGCCCAAATTGACGGCGTCTTTAAACAAATGTTCTGTAAGCTAACCCGAGTGAGTTTCTTAACAAATCATCCGTAGAAGTTATCATGGCGATTGCAAATTGTTGTCGGATTTAAATAGCGTATATTTGTTTTTTTCTTCAAACCAATCAAGTTTTGAATTATTTACAGTGGCCATGGTCAATTCAGTTAGAATTTTGACTGACTGAAGCTAAATATTCATAAACACGCTTAAAAACGTTAGGTGATTTAAAATAAAGAATGAATTAGATTTTAAAATGTAATACGAATTTTTCTAAAATCACATTGTTTTACTATCATGATATTCAATTATTTTTGTGAAATTACTCCATTACTTTGTTATGCTTCAATTTCATTTTCGATTTGATAGATTCATAGCCCTTGTATAGCGAAGTCGCTGCTTCATCGAAGGAATTTTCCTTGTGTTAGATTTAAAATTGTCGTGATCTCACGACACCCGTTATCACTATTCCATAGAAATATATATTATTAACATTTTTAACGGGTTATGGTTTTCCATTTCTTGATCGGATACTAGTTACAAGTAGCAGTGACTTACTCGTCTCTATCCGCTTTATTAGTCGACATCCGAGCTTTACGGTGACGAGTTTTTTATTTCCGCTTATCCCCGAGTTCCGGACCCACATTTTTTGTTTTTTTTTTTAAATACACCTTTTGCTCGTAATTTTTGGTGTAAACATTTTAGGGGTAATAAAGTACAGTCACCTTTGGGAAGTTGTAGTAATTATGATTCCTTAAAAGAATTTAAGGAATGTTATGGATGGAAAAGATAATATAACTTGGTTTACTATATTACAATGGTTATACCTTGAAATGCACTTCTGACATAACTGTCTCTGTGGCCGAACGGTTACCTTGCTGGTCTGCCACACTTTTATTTCTCACGTGAGTTTGGGTGTAATTATGGTTGTCTATGCCGTGTTGTCGTTTCTTAAAAATTATTGAAGTTTTTCAAAATTAAGTAAAATTATTGCAGTCCTCCTATCCTGTCGATGGTATACATTATAATGCTTGCCATCGTGGTGGAAGGATTTATGTCTCTCTATATTCACGCGTTGTTTATGCATTTTTATTATTGACGATTTGAACGTGCTTAAAATGGCCGTGGATTCGACAAGTGAACTAGAACTGGCAGTAGAAACTTCAATCAACTCAGTCAAGTGCGCGAACTTGTACTATTTAACATAATTTGTTTCAATTTTAAAATTTTGTGAATGAATCTCTCGCTAATGGCGTAGAAACACTGTGATGAAACCCGCGTCTCAAAGAATTACCAGTATTTAAAAAAATCGGGTGTTCTCTTAACGGGGTAAAATGCAAAAATATTGTTATCACCCAATAAAAAGTTTTATTAAAAAAATAATTTTTCAACAAGGATATATGCACAATCACGTTTACTACGCGAGTTTCAAAATTGCTGGTACTTTTTGTTCAAACAAACATTTTTTAAGATTAGGTTATTTTATACTAAAAATACAAGGTGCCTCGAATTATGCATGTGTGTCACATTATCATCTTGTATGCATGATATTTAAGGTTTTATCATACAACCGCTTACAAAACACAATGTCGTTTTTTCTTTATTTAGACAGTTTTTTGAACCGACAAGCGTGTATGACAGCGTTGATGCGCCATGATGAGGCGAAACGTTTTTTTATGAACAAGTTGTGCGCCTGGTAGTAAGAGACACGCCTGTCCATAATAGTTGCAGTGAGTTTAAAATGGCAAAGATCTAAGAGACACTATCACCCTGAGACATAAGTTGACAAGACTCATGTACTTGTAATTTCATCAGATGTTTGTCAACATCGTAGCATATTAAAAGGTTATTAGTCTCTACTTACTTACTAACTTCTAGAGTCAAAATCTGGAGCTAAAAAAAAGTGAATGCAAAGTGTAATCATAAATTCAAAAACCCTTTCAAATCATATCAAAACTAATTAACTTGATCAATCAAAAACTTTTAAACTGCCATAAACTTTACCTGCTACCTAATTACCACCTAAATCTTACTTTAATTAAATACCCGTTGCTATGGTTACGAATCAACTCCGCACATTTTGAGATGTGTGGATTATCGATAACATTATTTCGATAAATCGCTTGGTACTGGTATAACGTAAATGATAAAATAATATAGTTTATTATAATAGGGTGTATGGTTTCGTACATTCTTCGGTATAACTCTGCTCACGCGGCGATCTACTTTAGCCACGTGACACGCTTTAATTTAAATACGTAATTCACACTTTATTTTACATAGTACGTTACCAACTGTCCACCGACACAATACTATATAAGATTTGCCACCATAACACCTGTATTTACTACCAATAACTTTTACCACTTTCTTTGCAAGTCTTTATCTGCGTACTACCACTACAATCCATGTATGGAGTAATGTGGCCTATACATAGGGGTTAACGTATGAATAATCGTATTCAAACAAAAAATATTTTATAAATGAGCGGATTCCACATTTTTTTTCCACACACTCAGAGCCTAGCATCAGGGAAACACTATATCGCGGGTGCCATAATGCGGTGCGGGACACACACATAGGTAGACAACCACAAATTACACACAAATTCACGAGATAAACAAAAGTATACAAATATTTCTCCTGACCATACAAATATTTCTCCTGACCCAGAAATCGAACCCGAGACTTCTACATGGCAAGCCAGAATAGTAACCGTTCAGCCACAGAAACAGTTAATTAATAATAACAAGTTAATTACCGCTGCGGAAGCGTGTTTATTGCTTTCACTTCATATTATGTCGTTAATATTTCAAGTCGCTTCCATCGTATTAAATGCCACAACTCGTATTAAAAAAGTTAAAAATTAAGCAGTATCCAACGTTTGATTTGAAACAAGTTTTATGAGGAATTCACAATTAAAACATTTTATTTAATGTAAAAATAGCAAAAACTTAAAATCTTAAAATAGTAAAACATTAAAAAGATAATATATAAACTTATAGAATGGCACTCAATAGTTACCGGTGTTTTTAATCACAACAACATTAATAATATTCAACGATTTTTCTATTTTGTGCTTTGCCGTATCTACTACCTTTTATTAACCGTTTTATTAACTGTTATTTTCATCGTCAATTGTATTATCGACACAGCGACATCACTAGCAAAGTTATTGGGTCGTAATTGTGGGTATTCAAAAGGAGCGTAAAGTTTGCAAAGGTAGCCGTGATTGCTTCATAAAAGACCTGAAGCCCTATAGAGTTCCATCGAAGCGTATTTCTGGAACCATTCTTGCTTAATATTGGTTTAAAAAGGAAGTGTGTTCTGAAATTGAGGTGATATTGTAAAACAACTTACAATTTCATGCAAATGCGAGTAGGATTACGTAATGATCTTGACTATTCTAGAAGGTGGTTCTGGAAATTAGGTAGGGTTAAGAATATAATATAAATAGCTCAGTTTTCGAGGCTATATTTCATTATTACTAAAGAGACACGTGAAAGTTCATTTTAGGAGTTTCGTTATTTTTTGTTCTGCAGAAAAGCGTAAAGGCAATACAAAAGGTGTAGTTTCCTATTAAAGCTATCCTTACTTGAACCACGCAATATCTTGGGTATCAAATAAGGTCGGCAGTTGAATCCACTCTCCGGGATTACCATAATTGATATTAATGTACCAGGAGAGGTTTAATTAAGCTGGACAAAGACGCACACTCGTAAATTTTGCTCCAACACTATTCTCGGAACCCTTGGTGGGTGATTACCCTTTATTTTTGGAATTTATTTTATGTGTTCAGAGTGTGTTGTGACCTTAATAAGATCTAGCGATTATGGATCGTTCTTATTGTTATGATTAATTGAAATTAAAGCAATTAAATATTAGATTACTTAGTCATTGTCTAACGAATGTATAGTAAGGATTAGGTTTCGAATACTCGTGTAAAATGTCGAAACATGTGGCGGTACCAAACAGATTGTGGTATTTTCAGAAATTCTTCATCATCGTCATCATTGTTAATCCACCGTCAAGCACTGGACTTCACACGTTTTCAAATGGTTGTTAATCATATTCGACTCGCAGGTTTCATTTCAATGTTTTACCGTTAGTTAAAGGTATTGCTACTAAACACATACAAATGTACGTAACTTACAAATTAAATCACAGTAAAAAGTGCTGCTGGAATTCGAACTGTGGACGTCTCAATTGAAAAGCAACCACTTTCTCACTGTACTGCCAATGCATATATTTTCTATACACTTAGGGCGCATTCCCATTATGTTGTGACGACAGGATAATCGTGCAGTATAAAGTGTCGTTGCTTGTATATTTGAACGAAGCTGTTCACATATATTACAACACGATTAACTTTTGACGTTACGACAACAGTCTGTCAAGACAATGGGAAGAGTTTGAACGACTGTCGTCTGACGGTAAAAAAAATAATCGTCACGTTTCATTTATCGTTGTTCGCACGTGTTCTGCTGCCTACGCTCCTCTCTCATCCCGTATCGTCGTTCATCTTTATCCATTTCGTTTTCACACGGGAGCGAACACATATTACTGATTTCCAAAAACACATGGAGAGGCGACTGCTGTACATCAAATGATTCTGTCCTCCAAACGACAAGATTGCTGCCGTGGACCGATAAATTGTCGTCACGATCCAGTGGGAACAGCTAGACACAACAATCGTTGAACGATAAGAAATGCACAGTCACGACAGACAGTCGGGACAGGCTGGAAGCGACTGTCGTCCAACGTTATATAAAACGTTACGACATAATGGGAACGCGCCCTTAAACTGATTCTCAGCGCTTGATGTACGTCGAGTAGTCAGTCGTGTGACAACGACACATATATGGCTAATTAATAGGTGCATTCCTCATCGAGTTTTAAGGTTTTTGCGATTCCTACCAGAGCCTTCAACCGTTTCTGCGTCCCGGGAAAAAAATATCGAGGCACGGTGCGGTCTCCAAAATCCCCGGAGATGCGAGTCTTTAGAGACTGTTTCAAAAGTAGATTTCCATACTTATAGACCAGGCCGCAGGCAGTTAAGTAGTCAAACCATGATATTTTAATGAAATCTTTAGTAACACAGATTATAAAATAAAAAATATTTATGAAACTTACTTTTTCATTTATTTAGTGGGTACTTAAGAAACACAGGTCATTTAGTACAGTTTCAGATGTAGAGGACCTGATTTTATTACTACCGTTCTTCAATCAGTAAGATACTCCAAATCAAGTATGCTCTATAAATCAATATATTCAGTAGCAGTAGAGCTCCTTGTTAAAGAGTTCATCCATGGAAGTGCCACCTTACCTAGTATTTCTGCCGCCAAGCAGTAATGTCAGCATTACCACCAGGCTCACAACTTGTTCATCCCGTCATTTGATATCATAAAAAAATGGGCATCTCGGTTATGAGCAATCAGGGCATTAACGCCCTATGAGTAGGGGCATGTTGTGAAGCGTTAACAGCATCTACAACAGTAAATAGGACCAAGATTCTACTTGCAAATCTACAAAGTGTTACAATCGATGAAATGTTTTATACCTGACAGAAACTACTTTTATTGGGTAATAAATTTTATAGTATAGAGGAATTTATTTCGGAGACATTATAATTTTATTTTATTTTTAATCGACTTCAAAAAACAAGAGGAAGTTCGCA
Organism: Hyposmocoma kahamanoa; assembly: GCF_003589595.1. Classification (NCBI taxonomy): domain Eukaryota; kingdom Metazoa; phylum Arthropoda; class Insecta; order Lepidoptera; family Cosmopterigidae; genus Hyposmocoma; species Hyposmocoma kahamanoa. The sequence continues at coordinate 18,290,634 of NW_020653726.1, read as the reverse complement.
ATCTTTTTGTGTGTATGTTACAGTAACTCCAATAAGAGGGTATCAATAGTGGTCCCATGATAATTGGAGGGAATTATTCCTTCTATAAGAGTGGCAAATTAGGAGAAGAATCCGGTGTATTCAATTTCACCCCCTTTCCGTTAACCAATTTCAATCAAGGCACATGCCATGCGATGCGATGCCGCCAACTGTTAAGGTCCGGTTTTTTAATAAAATTATTATTTGGCGTCGTTGTATTTCCTCGGTGTTTTTTTATTAATTATTATTGTTTACATTAGTGACGATCATAATTATCACTTGACATTGTGTTGTAAATTATACCAACAACTCATCCGAAGAACACAGTCCGATGTGGTTATAAAGTGAAAAGGATAAATACATAATCTCGTTATTCAAAATAAGGCTTATCTATAGGTGTTTTCAGATTTTTTTGTATCTTATTTCAATTCGAAAATATAAAATCGAACCACAGTCGATCTGATATTCACAGCTAAGTATAGCGAACAAAATGTACAATGTCCTGAGAAAAAGCAGTCTTGTACATAGGTCTTAGTTCTACGGATGAGTCGCACTGAATACCATAGTGCCAAAATTTATAATTTTTCTTACCAGTCTTACTTTGAGTTGGACCACCGAGGTATGATCCAAGTAAATACTTCATCTTACGTCAAGAAAAAGCCTCAAAATCCACTACGCTCTGTCCCACTACGTTCAATACAATAACGGCAGTCCGGAAGCTCTCGTTTTTTCTTTCAACTACTATAGGAAGCGGTTACCGTTCCGGCTTCCTTCCGCAAAATATTTCGTATTGCCTAACCGTGGAGAATACAGAAATGGCAAATCGGTAGCCGTTGCACTATTGTACATTTTTATTTCTTCACATCGTTTGAAATCTCTTTAGTTTTAGAGGCTAGATCTGTCTCTATTGTAATTTTTATCACGATTGAAAAAAAAACTGTAATGTGTTCCAATCAAAACGTATACACTTATTGAAGAGTGATCTATAGTTGGTCTTTTTTATCATAACAGCAGTATTATTCTCAATGGTATTTCTATATACTATGTCCTTTTCCGTTATCTGCCTTAATTGAGCAAAATCATGTTTTATTTTTCTTTTATGCTTACATATTAATATCCGTTAATATTTTAAATTTACGCAAATGTTCTTTTCATCGATAATTTTATTATCGACAAAGCGACATCTCTGGCTTCTTAAAAAGGTGCGATTTGAATTATTAACTATGTTTTGGAAGTACGAAGCTTGGACTTTGCGTATTGCCTGTTCGATGTCATGTAGAGATTAAAAGGGATAAAAACATCCCCGATTCACTAGTTATGAAACGAGAGAAAATGTTTTTGTTCGGGACTGACGATGCGTGTCAAATAAAACGTGAACTGGATTTTTCTTTGCTAATTTTTTTTAAAATAAAATCTTGAAATTTTGGTCTCCCGTATTCATCCGTGTCAAAGGCTGCCAGTGACCATCCGAACATCACTAGGTGTGAAACAGATAAATCCCCCACCACGTGATTAAATCATCCCTTAAGACAACTAGCTACAATTAGCTCATTAATTTTTATTAAGTACATTATTTATAAATTTGTGTTGAATGGATATTCAATTATTTTTCGTGAAATTACTCCACTAGTTTGTTGTAATTATTAATACAAAGATCGAATACTTAGAAAAAAATTCCTTCTATCCTGTGGGATTCGAACTGACGTCTTCTAGTAAACCCTGCTAGACGACGAATTTTTCCATGTCCTTATAGTCGGGTCTTTGTATGTGGTTTTCAATGATTTTTTAGGCATAGTGCCATGACACATCTGTGAAAGTATTTCAGGAAAAATCATTAATGTGTGCATTACAGCGTTCCGGTTTGTAAGAGTTAAGGGTACTGGTGAAATTACAGGCACATGGGATTTGTCAATTTATGTCTCAGACTGACAGTGGCGATGATTGTCACTGCAACTGTTGTGGATAGTTGTTTGTCACGTCATTTGGATGTTGGATTATAAGAAGAAAAAAAACAGTTCATGCCCCGTATGAGGGAGGATCTCGACACGGCCACGGTGACATCAAGTATATAACCAGAAATAGAGTCGAAATGTCATTTAATTTATTTGAAAACTATTCTGCCAGATCGTTAGGCTGCCTTTCCACCAGAAATGTGCGACGTAGCGAAGCAGCGTGCCAGGAAAAAATCCACCAATAGGATTATTTCATTTTCTTAGCCTCGCTTAGCGCAGCTCCGGTGGAAAAGGGTTAGCGGAGCTAAGTGTTTGTACGTACAAAATAGCGAGAAATGTGTGCGAGGGATGCGGGCGAGGAATGTGTGCAAAACGGTGTAGGAAACTAGAGCTAGTGAAAGTATGACTCTAACTGACACTGACATATCGCCACTGCTCACCCTACCACACCACACCCCGCCCGCGCATATCTAAAAAGAGTTCGTAACGCATCCGTGCATAACTTTGGTGGAAAATATCACACCGTTTCACAGCGCTGCTACACATCTTCGCACCGCCTCGCTACCTCACATATCTCTGGTGGAAAGGCAGCCTTACTGTAACAACTGCGCTCCGATTGGCTAGCCCGAATTCGAAACAATTGACGGGTGTCGTCAATTCTTTCACTTCAAATCGACCAGCTTAACTTGGAGCTTTGCTATAATACACGAAAAATGCAAAATTATATATTTAATTACCGATGAAATGTGATTTCGTTTGTTTTGTAATTAGATGTTTTGCTGTTTTTCCCACACCACCGAATGGACTAGCCCCCATTGTAGCCACATATTATCTTTATTTCAATAATTACAGAATATTTTTGGAATATACGAAGACGAACACACAGGTCAGTTGTTGTCGCTGGACTATTTCATTTTCTATTTTGTGATTGTGACAGCGCAAACGGGAGTTGATATTTAAAACTAATATAAGGCCCGTTTACCTGATAAGTTGCCAGGGATAGATGACCCTTATTTCGTTTCTATTTTTGGTAATATACTCGACGCTAGGTGACAACAAAATCAATAAAATTTAGTTCCAAATTCAATGAAATCATATTTAGTTACAAAAAAACATTTTAAAACTGTCCACTTTGTTCCTAACAAAATCCTGTAACTCTGAAATTGTGCACGAAACTAAAAACAAAAAAATGCGTAGTCTTTTTATCAACGTCCCCTCACGTAGGTTTCAAACAATTAAAATCTTTCATCGCATCGAGCTATCCTCTGACGAGAGGTGAAGCGAGATCTGTTTTGAACTTTGTTATTGGAGTGGCAGGCTGGTACTTCAGATATACCATACTCTTTTGGAATTAAAAGAACTAACATGTTGTGTAAAAGTCAGTCGAGTGAGAATACTTCAATGCGCATCGGAGTGGACAGTCCGGTATATACAAGTATGTCAGTCACAAAATAAGCTTCAGATAAACATGTTAATAATAACATTGTCATTAAAAAGCGAAGTGTTATTAACACATATATTGAACTACAATCTCACGTTAGAGTAAATGACGATGCGAAAAATAATCTGTGCTTCTAAAACATATTTAGATAAGGAAACTACAAAGTTAATTGGGCGGTAATATATGACGTTTGTTTTTTAATAGCGGGCTTTACACAAATACTCTATCGCGCGTGATTCAGCAATCGTGCGAGATTGAGCGCGCGTGTAAAGACGTCGGGAGGAAAAGAGCAAGACCGCGCGATTGCACTCATCAATCGCGCACTACAACACACGCCAGTTTCACTCGGTCTATCCCGCGCGATTTGCCTTTACTCGGACGCTCCTTCCATTGTAACAAAAACTAACACGAGCAGCAATCGCGTGCGAAAGAACGTTAGCTTAAAAAAATTCTAACAGGTAATCGTGCACGATTGCGCGTGCAGGCTTGCAATCCTGTACGCTCCTAATCACGCGCGATAGAGTGACTGTGGTAATAATATAGTTAAGGACATATTTAGAGAAACGCAAAAAATATTGAATTTTAATAATAATGTTTAAGGAAACCACTGGCCACATAAACCAAAACGATTATTTGAAATCGAAAGATGATTAGTCTTCGTTTTTTGAAATTGTCTGTGGGTGTATATTTTTGAAATCTATTTAACAATGGCGTTTTTAAATAGAAAACCACCGTGAGAATCAGACGTACGAGACGTAACTAAAGTAACGGATAAATGACGTATTTAAGTCGTGAGATTCCGCGGCAATTACTTACGAAAACGTTTCTGTATATACGTGAGTTATCCGTTTGTTTAGTTAATATGAATCGGACATCTTATGCATAACTTATTCATGCACGCTTTCAAATGTTTTAGATTATATTTAGCAAAGAACTCCTTAACCTAGTTATCTAGCCTCAGGAAAGAATTGGTAAAGGTAGTAGTAAGTCAACTGGGTGCGATTTCAGTCCATGTTCTTCTTCTTACCGTAAGGACCAAAATTCTACTTTAAGACTACAAGTGACGAATTTGCATCGCAGGTATGTGGTGTCATTTTAATTGATAGTGGAGATCCACGTGGAGATATTCTCCCATGCTCAAATATTTGAGGATGAGGGGCATACGGGCAAGTGTTGCACGCATTGTGTTGGAGCACTGCAGTTACACTGTGCAAGAGATTTTTTTAATATATCATGTAACGGGACGAACATATCGTACGCCTGGTGACAAGCGACACTTTTACCTATAATAGTACCCGAGACACGAAGTTGACAAGCCCCATGTGCTTTTAGTTTCACCAGAAGCTTGACGGTAAAAATAGGTATGACGGCAGTATCATTTTGGACGAACTCTTTCTCAAAGAAATCTGTTCGCTGCAGCAACCTATCTCAATACGCAGTTGATTCAGCGACTTAGTCTACCTTTCCGAAGATAATGGAGGAAAACATAATAAAGGAAATAACTATCCGTGTTAAGTAATTAATAGATTCCGACGTTACTTTGCCATCCATCCAGTCCATGTAAACAAAAATGGGTGTAAATTTATTTGTTACTCCGCGAACCTAGTGAAGGTTAAATCGTCCAAAATAGCTGGGCTTGTGTTAAATACTTTTTTCTTGCAGTTAATTTTTCCACTCTCCCTCCGGATAAAATTAATATAATAAATAACACAAGTGCAACTACAGTCACAAACACCACCATCAAATATACCGACACGTGTTTCGCCTATCCGCGAGACGTCCTCAGGGGCTGTTGATTGCTCGACGCTCGGCCGAAGAAGATTCATGTTAAGTGTTCTCAACGTTTTTATATTCTATTGATAGTCGAAAATAACAATGCAAAACAGTTTGACGATGAGTAAAAGCGACCGCTAAGTCAGTCGAAAGAACGACGCAAGTTATGCAAATAATTATGAATATTCAGTCTGTTTAATGTTCAACTTTATTCAAAGTGACATAGTGTACTGTTTACCTTCAACCATTTTCGAAACGATAACTTCTTTATCTTTTCTGTTTAAAAAAAAATGTTCGATCGACTGTATTTGTGTGTCCTTAACTAATTCATATATCTATTTTGATTCTTATTTTTTTTCTTAATACGACATTAACAAGATCATCCATTGGGAATGATGGTCATTCATTTCCAAGGATTATGAACTTTATTCTACCTATACTTATATCTTATACTAACAACGCACAATAATAATAACGAACACACTCAACATAGCCCCGCAATAGGGAAAAACCCTGTGTCGCGGGGACACACATAAACAACCACAAATTACACCCAAAATAAATGTAGGCCATACAAATATTTCTACCGACCCAGGAATGGAACCTGGGACCTCTAGGTGGCAGTCGGGCATGGTAACCGTTCGTATGTATTCTCAATCGAAAAGCAAGCATTCTCCCACTGGGCCACCACCGCTCTATTGATATCTTTATTATATACCCTTAGAAGTTTGATTGAAATTGAATCAAGGTTTTCGAAAACACAATGGAAACGATTGTTACGATTGTAATTACTCGGATGGCGTTTTAACCCAGGATCTACACAATAGGACATTATTGATCATCAGACTGGAGATCCGATGTTGTGCCAAACAATACTTTAATTTAACCATTACTTTAATCTCACATACAGATACAAATCCACGTGTACGCTTGTATAAAATTGCGGTATATACGTGTGGCGCACTATAAGTTTCCGGAATGAATAAGAAAAAAATACTATAAATGGTGAGAAATGAATTTATTGTTTCTCAAAATATTCTCCGTTAGCGTTTTTCATACGAATGAACTAATTTTGTAAATATTTATGCCACTCCGTGTCAATCCCAGAAACATATTTTTCATACTCTTCGACAGCCTCTTCAGGTGATGAAAATCGTTGACCGCGTAACTGGTTCTTAATTTTTGGAAATAAATAAAAATCACAAGGTACAAGGTGGGGACTGTATGCGGGATGGCTCATAAGTTCAACGTTATTCACCTTCAAAAATTCATTTGTCTGTCTAGCCGTGTGAGAACTGGCATTATCGTAGTGCAATATACGGCATTTACGGCTATTTTTACGGAGTTTGTCAATAACTTTCGGCAAACAAATGGTCATGTACCAATCACTATTCACGGTACAATGATTCTACAAAGCAACAGTAGCCACGTGTCCAGTTTTATTTTTAAAAAAAGCAATCATCCGCTTAGAGTCACGTTCCACGCGCGCCACTTTGGTTGGTTGCGGCTCATCTCGAAAGACCCATACGTTCGATTGCTGCTTTGTTTTGGGATCGTAACTATAAACCCATGTTTCGTCACCTGTTACTATATCCCACGCCAAATTTGACGCCCCTTCGTTGAATCTAGTCAGCATGGCATTGCACCAAGTGACGCGATCCGTTTATTGAGCCTCAGTCAAATTGTATGAGATCCACCGAAAGCACAGCCGTTTCACACCCAAATATTTGTGTAATATTGATTGTATTTGACTCATGCCTATGTCTAAAGATGCCCGAATCTCGTGGTATGTCACATCCCTGTCTGTTTTGATCATACGGCGCACAGCATCGATACTTTTGTTGTTCACAGCGGTGGACGGGCGATCATCACGAAATTCGTCACTGAGATTCACACGACCGCGTTGAATTCTGCAAACCTGCTATAAATAGTCGTCTTGCATGTTGCTTCATCGCCAAAAGCAGTTAGAAGCCGAGCAAAGCTCCGCTGAGCTGTTAAATTACACTTAAAGTCGTAGAAAATCATACTACGAAAATTTTCACTAGTTAAATCCATGGTGATGTAGACAACCAATTTCTAAAATGACGCCACAATGTAAAAACAAGTGACAGTCAAATGAAACAGCCAAAGACTTCCATTTTCAAATATTGTAATTACTTTTTAAATATTGTTTATATAAGTGGCCAGTTCCGGAAACTTATAGTGCGCCCTATGTACAAAGTACCTATTAATAGACAGCAAGCCTTGGAGCTTCCAACTCATTTATTTCTGGGGTATCGGCGTTACAAATAAGTATTAAATATCTAAACAATTTAGTAAGATCACGATATTTAAAATGTTGCCTTTAAGAACGATCCAAAATCCAAATAGTGTGGTCCAGCATTACCCTAAACTTCCCTTCGATGAGCTTTAACCTCTTAGCTCAAATGCCGATGCAATAACAATAATCCTCTGAGAAAGGACCGACGGACCCAACACGCATCTTGGGAGCGAACCGACAAAATTGTACGATTACTTTGGCTTGCAGAGCCTTGTGATTATCCATCTATGGTCTAAAACGAATGTTTCTATTTGGGAAATTGAATGAGGCTTCTCGATAGTCTTAGAATAAGAAATGGTCAGTCGTTGGTCAGAAAGGTGCAGATCATTCGGGATATAGTGTTTCATCTTTTCTAACTGCTGGACTTATAAAAATATATTTTAAAGGAAAATATCCAAAATATAGCAAAATTCATATATACATTTGTGAAAAGCGTCAAACGCAAAGATGTCCAACTTCAACGGGACAAGTTGAAAATCTTTGATATATTTACACGGGAAATAGTGTTCGTAAACTGTTCGATACTCACTGACCACCAACAAATCTTGATATTCGAAGAATTTGGGACGTGTTTCAAGTTTAGGAAGGAGTATAAACCTATGAATATTGATAATGCTGTTTATACTAACAGCAATAGGTATCATTTTTAACCGACTTGAAAAAAAGGAGGACGTTCTCAATTCGATTGTATGTTTTTTCTTTTTTTTTCTATGTGTGTTACGCGATAATTCTGGTATTTGTGAACTGATTTTCATAATTTTGATAATTTTTTTGTTGGACAGAGGGTATCTCCATAGTGGTCCCATTTAATTTTGAAGAAAAACATCCACTCTAAGGATGGCTGCTCACGCATGAAGATTTATTTTTATAAATAGCGCCTAAATTTTATTATAAGCAGCAATTAATTTAATCCGTTGATTTTGCAATTCTCTAATTCAAGGCGTTTTTCTCTCTTAATATAATTTGAGAAGTGAGAACCGATTTTTATCATATTTTAGTGGCTAACTAGGGGATGAATCCGGGTTTACGCACTACCCGGTAACCGATTTCAATAAAACATGGTAACTATATATAGTTCCACGTACTTTTGAGGTCAATTATTTGAATAATGAAGACCATGTTATCATTTTAGCCGGTTTATTATTTTGTATAATATTAGGGATAGTAAAACATGATCTCAATTAAGAGGTCGATAGCTCGAATGCCTGGGGCGGATTGTACTTGTAGTTGTAACTTTTATATCTAAAGTAAATACATTTTTAAATATTTAAAAGGACGTCACTAGTTAACTGAAAAGGAAAACATCACAAAGAAACTTACATGTTGTCGACGGTTCTCAACTCTTGGAAAACTAATAAAAACTACAACCTGCTTTGGGCTACCATGGTGGTCTATGGCTTAAAAACTCTCTTTAGAGGGAACAGTGGATAGCTCTAGGTCAACGATGATAATGGTACTAAAACGGACAAACATTCTGGCCACACTTAACGGAAAGTTGTTTCTGCTCTTATAGACTGCGATACCAAGGAAGTATCCTTATTAGAGCAAATGCGTTGCCGTGACATATCAGATTTTAAACCTCCACTCAACATCTTAATCTGAAACACGGCAGTGTTGTTTTGTATAATACCAAACATATAGCTAGCCACAAGACCCGTCAAAGCATTCAATTCTTTATTAATTTTTTCACTTACAATAAAATGTTTGCACAAGTTGTTATACATCTTCTCAAATATGACATACTAAAATACTGTCACATTAAACAGCTGGCTTTTTACCTGAAGGTTACCACACTATCAAAAGGACGATCCCAAAAAGAAACGAGCAGCATACGTCAAACCGAAACGTCATACTGGTTCAGTGAAACCCTCCTATGATAATGTAATTGCAATACCCGAACTGGGCCATAACGGCGGCTGTCTTTGCAAGGGGAAAATTTTCTTAAAAGGTTGTCCATGAAACGTTGGGGAGCGGAACTATTACTTATGCATTAACCTGGCTGTTTCGTAAGCACTCCCTAAGGCCCGATGCGGTCCGCCCGCATGATTTTATTTTACCACTCTTTGCAAAGATCGGTGAAGTGGCCTATCTTTTGGTGGATATATTTGGGTGAAAGGAAAAAAACTGAAGTCGCCTTGATATTTTGATACGAAAATAATTTGACCTATTGAAATTGCCTTTTATTAAGGACGGATTGCTTTTAGAACTCATCAGCATCGATACAACAAATTGGAGCTTTTAAAAGATATGTTATACTGTTATCTGGTATATTATAGTACGTGGACGATTACTTCAATAACATTAACATTATGGCTTAGTCCTTATTCGTTGTTGTATTCTGATTTGACCAAACGCAGAATTGTAATTGATGGTTAATAACAAAATACGTTGCGTGACTAGCTTGCGTCTTGCCCTATCGGATCTCATTCTGTACCCCAGAGACCGTCTAAAAACCCTGTACGTACTTGGCCCTAACTGCCTTTAAATGCATGAAATGATTCTTTCACAAGAGGCTGGGTTTTGGGGCCGATTACATTACAGAAGATTTATAATATTACGTTGCATAGCTCAATTTTCCTTTGTTCAGAAATATTGTTACATTGACTATAGATTCAATACGTATCTATTTCTTCATGATTAAGCGACACGCCTGCCCATAGCAGTTGCAATACAACTCAGAGCTTAATATTGTACACACTGCCACTGTGCTCGTCATCCTGAAACATAAGTTTATAAGCCCATGTGCTTGTAATTTCACCAGCACCCTTACCTTCAAAACCGGAACACGTAATGCTCACATTGCTTCTTGGAGGCCGAATTAGATAAGGTGGCAGTACTTCCCTAGACGAACTCTTTCACAAGGAGCGCGTTTGTATCTATTTTCTCTCGTTCAGTACTCTTGTATTGAGAGTCCTGTTATTTTACGTTTTAATGTGTGAATTTTAATTCCTAATCTCGGGATTTGAGTAAATTCAATCCGTTTCACGGACAATTTTCATTCGTTACAAATGCGTACGTGTCAAATTTAGTTCCTTAGTTATCATATTCATTTGAAACTTCTATGAGCACATTTTTGATTTTTTTTCCAAATCATCGCGAGTTCTTCGCTGTCCCACAAAAGTTCCACCAACGAAATTTACCACGAAAACGTTTCACGATAAAGCACCTCTTGGCTTCATATTGTTTAATTTCATTATTGTCCCACCACTTTTCGCTTTAAAAGAATAGCTTTCTTGAGTCGCGGTCGGCCGCGAGTAATTCAAAACATTAATTTTCTTAATGGAGTAAGGCTTCCTGCTAAGCTGTTATAGAGCTGTTTTACTAAACTAGTATTTTTGTCACTGTTATTGGAATTATAGACTATTGCTGTTTTCTTAGTGTCGTCATCATCTTTATCTCATAGATAAGCAAATAACACTTGAAATCGTCAAAATAATTAAATATTGACTACTCATTCGACGCCTGCTATATTTTGGCAGACCGGCTGATTTTATTTATTTATTAAACTAAAAACAAAACATTCCAGTATAACATAAACTTAACTAAGTTTTCTGTATACCGCTCATTCGTCGTATAAAAACATTTCTATGTATAGTGTGTGCATTCGTACTGCTGCGTGTTAACATTTCTCTTAGTGTGCGTGAGAGTTGTTAATAAAGGGTGTCACTAAACTTTGATCCTTGTATGTGTCATGGGCTGGCAGACGTGTTTTTTTGTCTACCTGACTGAATGTATAATGAACAGCCAAGACCAGAACTGTCTCTCCTTTTCAAACACTAATGTAACTATTACAAAAGTAACTTATGAATATGAGAACAGAAAACTGCTGTTATTGCAATGTATTAATATGTATACACGACAACGAAGACAACACTATTCAGTGACAGGCAACGAATGTTGAGGCAAAGTCACGAGGTGTCTCCGTGCGTAAACACTGACTGTTGCGCTTCCCGCCTCCCTCACTCCGCAACCTACCCCCGCGTCTACTCTTAATTAATTAAAATGCAAACCGCCGACTATAGCGGGTTTAATTCAGCACCCTTGTGATTGCCTCTTTTAATTTACGCTTGAGAAGTGGAATATTTTTCAACTTGTAATTGAAATATGAAGACGTCAGGAATATTGAGACTTGTGGTAGCAAAGTTTTTCTTTTGTCATTTTCATAATTTTTTTCTTAATATGACTTCAATAACGACACCAAAATAAAGTCGGTTTGAATCTGTTTAGTGACATATAGCTATGATTTTAATTTCTAGGTACAATTACAAATACAAATGAATATTAGAAAACTTTTTGATAGCAGTAGAGCTCCTTGTGTAAGAGTTCGTCCAAGGAAGTACTGCCATCTTACCTATTTCTGCCGCCAGGCAGTAATGTGAGCATTACCGAATTCCGTTTTTGAAAGATAAAAGTGCTGGTGGAACTACAGGCACGTGGGACTCGTACTGGGAACTGTATGTCTCAAGGTGACCGGCACCGTGGTAGTACCCCTCATATCTTGGCAATTTAAACTCACGTACCGGTTACACAACTTATTCAGTCACTTGATGTCATAAACCAAAAAAAAACAAGGACTAGGACATTATAGGTTTTCCAAGGGTTCTTTGTTAGCGAAGGGTATTGCTGTAATATTTTATTTTATTATGATGCTAAGGGATGTGACGAACAAGTCGTGCGCCTGATCGTACACGACACGCCTATCCATAACAGTTGCAGTGCCTTAAAGATCTTAGTGCACTGCATCTGCGCCCATCACCCTGAGACATAAGTTGAAAAGTCTCATGTGCCTGTAATTTCACCGGCACCCTTACCCTTCAAAATCAGATCAAATTCAGAAATAGGTAAGGTGGTAATACTTCTCCGGATTACCTCTTTCACATCGAGCTCTATTGGTACTGAATATCTACTATACTTCAAGTAATTGTTATTATGTAACCAGAAATTTGGTAACTTTAAATACAGTCTATTCAACAAAATTCTCGACACGCGGGTTGTCCAACGTTGTCCGCAGCCGGGTGAAACTTCATTTCCTCCTCGTGATGGATCGCATATCTCCAATGAGATTTATAATGGCGTGTCACGTTCCGTCACAACGCACACTGTTGAGATTGATGCAAAGGTGCTTGCTACCTGTTCCGTGCAATGTGTTTGTTATAAAAATTAAAAATAAATATAATGTATAATATAGTATTGACTATAAAAAGGGAGGAAAATCTTCCATGACGAAGAAATATTTATTCTTTCTTTTGCATGATTGACGAGCGTTTCTAAAATGGTTAAAGTCGTTGATTTATTTGAAAAAAAAAAACAAATATACCTATGCGATTTAGACCCGACAAAAATGGTTTTATTATCAAATCGCAATTATTTTTAATAATAAGTACTTTATTTTTTTTACAGTATTTTTTTAATGGGACAGTATGGGGAAATCCGAAACCATAGAAGTTACAAGGAAAGCATCTTAGGGACTATTACGTCTTTTCACAAAAAACCATTTTATGAAATTTCACCAACTTCTGCTGTCCCAGTTATTTTCGTCACATACAATGAAATTATCTTTATAAGAAGCCGAGTCTACCAGCATTAAACAAAAAATAGTCAATTTTATTCTTTTGATATAAAAAACATTTTATGAAATTTGATCAATTTCTGCTGTAACGATTTTTTCGCCCCCTACAATGAAATAATCTCTTCATGAATCAGCACTTAAAAAAAAATTGATCAGATTTATTCATATCGAGTTCTTAGGTTTTCGCGATTGTTACACATAGGAAATGAAACTATTTTTCCGGATTTAAATCGCGTATATTTGTTTTTTCAAACAAACCGACGTTTCGGGCCCTTTACAGGTCCCATGGTCACGGTTGACCATGTCAATGAAATAATCTCTTCATGAATCAGCACTTAAAAAAAAATTGATCAGATTTATTCATATCGAGTTCTTAGGTTTTCGCGATTGTTACACGTAGGAAATGAAACTATTTTTCCGGATTTAAATCGCGTATTGACATGGTCAACCGTGACCATGGGACCTGTAAAGGGCCTGAAACGTCGGTTTGTTTGAAAAAACAAATATACGCGATTTAAATCCGGAAAAATAGTTTCATTTCCAGATTTATTCATTTTTATGGACAAATCACGCTTGACCAAAAATTGCCTATGCCAAAATTATTTTCACGTAAAAGACTTATGGTTTAGTGGTCAGTCCTATTTAAAAAAAAACCTCTGTATATCGTTATGGTCATTACAGAACTTTAAACGAGATGTCTTTATTATTAGACTAACTTTGTAGTGCGAAGCTGGATGGGAGCGTCGAGAAAGGTTGACATCGTCGTACATATTTAAATCAGATTGACGATGCAAAGAAGGCGTCGGGTCAAAAGTAGCCTAAATAGACTATCTTTTCAAGATTACGACGGATGGGGAAGGCGAAAGAGATTTATTACCATAGTAAGTAGTAGGAACGAGACAGGTCTGATAGTATGTTGCTTAAAATTATTTCAAAATTAAGCTCCTTGGGTATAATGATGATTATATCTAAGTTCAATTAGAACGCTACACGTCGCTGTAGGATAGATTTAAAAATAGTATTTTATGCGAGTCGCCTAAGTAGTAGGTACGCATTGACTTACAAATAAATGGACGACGGGTCTAATACAAAAACCACGAAAAAAATGTCCCAAGTCAACCTATTTAAACGTAGTGACATGTAAAGGAATATGAAAAAGCTAAAACGTTGAATTTAAATTGTAATGTCATCGCAGTACTGTCTAATTTTGCTCGCTTCGCTGTCAGTCGAACGAGCGAAGACTAAAGCGTGAATGACGCTCTGTATACGATTTTAACGCCCTATAAGTTCGGACACTTTTTAGCGCGGACCCGACGTCCATATAATTATAAGTCAATGTAGGTACGAGATTTTAATACCTCATTCATACTTTTTCTACAAGTAAATAAAATAAAGAAAATTCAACCAATATATAATGTGCGAGTATGTTTTGTTAAAACCCTCGCAATTTTAAGACTTTAAAGTCGTAAGATTTAAGAGCGCATTAGTTTTGCATTAAACTAATTAAAATTAAACGAAATCGAGACTTTATTTAAAATAATTAGAGAGTTCCATATTCAATTCTTACTTTGTGAACAATAGGACGTTCGGTCACTTTCGATATTTGTGTTCTGAATAACGGTTGTACCCTTGCCGGTCGAAAAGTTCGAGTAATCGTAAGGGTGTGACTTCATTTCGGTTCGGTGTCGAATACAACAGTTTGACGTTCGATTCGGTTATTGTGAAAAAAAAAAATTAAAAGAAATCATATGATATCTCGAATCGATCGACTACAGAGTTATCGTAAGGTTCTGAATCTACATAATCATAATTGATATTTGAATTAGCAAAAATGTGACGCTCTTTTTTTGAAACTCACTATAGTTATGTGTACAGAAATACATTTAGTTCATTAATAATAATAATAATAAAATTCAATATAATAATATAATATAATAAATTTAACATTACTTTTTACATTACATAACACTTAAATTGAATTTTATTATTATTATTATTAATGAACTAAATAATTAAGAATCAAACTAAATTGAATTTATATTACAAATAATAGTATAATAACAATTAATTAATTTGTATTTTAAAAATGGATTGTTCACATACAAAGTCCGAATCGCTCACTCTCATAAGAAAAGACCAATGTCTCTTTCGCATTGTGGCGAAAAAATCATCTGCTCTATTCATGGCAAACATTCCAGAATACTCATTATAGTAAAATAATATAATTTTAGTAGCTAGTGCCAAAGACTATAGAATGTTTTTTTTATTTAATTATTTATATATAATACAAATACAATCACATATACATCAAACAGTATTTTATAAATTTAAAATAAGTTGTTGATTCTGAAGTAAATAGAGCGTCTTTGTGATATGGTTTATGAAATTATAATTGATAGATTAAAGTAGAAAAATAATTTTACATCATTAGAGTGAGCTTTAAAACTCACGAGCTGAGGTCTTTTATAGCTATCATACATACACGCACACACTCACGCGATAAAGATTAAATTGTAAATTTTTTTTTTCATCTTGTTTCTCTCATATGATCTTTGTCACATCGAGTACATAACCAGAAATTGAGACGAACTGTCATTTAATTTAAAAAATTAGATAATTTGTTTGATAACTAGTCTGCCAACCCAAATTCGAAACAATTGACGGGTGTAGTCAATTGTTTCACTTCAGTCGACTAGTTTAACTTGAGCTTTGCTATAATGGACGAAAATTGAAAAATTACATATTTAATATTTAATTACCGATGAAATTATGTGATTTTGTTTGTTTTGTAATTAGATGTTCTTGTGTTTTTCATATACCACCGAATGGAGCAGCCCCCATTATTATTTTCTTTATTACAATAAATACAGAATATTTTTGGATTATACGGAGACGTACACACAGGTCAGTTGTTGTCGCTGTACTATTTCAGCTTTCTAATTTGTGATTTCAGCGCAAAAGAGAGTTGATAGTTAAAAGGGATATAAGGCCCATTTGCCTGATGAGTGGCCAGGGATGGATGGCCCTTATTTCGTCTCTATTTCTGGTTATATACTCGATGTACTCCAATTAGTAGTAATATGTATTAAGTTTGTATGTGTTATTGCCAAGAGTGAGGCTATCAAGCACCAGCTCCTTCAAACTCCATAATGCGTCTTAAAATCCTTATGCACTTATTGTTTCTATTATGTGGAGAAATAAACATTATATTATTATCGCGTAATATTCAACTCGATAATATTTGGTTTCATATCTTTTCTTGTGTGAGTCACAACTCACGGCGCAGGCCTCGAGGAATTAGTGCGGATTTACACAAGCTTTAATTTTTTTAATCAACTTTTAAAAAAGGAGGAGGTTCTCAATTAGACTGTACATTTCTTTTTTTTTTGTATGTATGTTACGCGATAACTCCGGTGTTTGGGAACCGATTTTCATGATTCTTTTTTTGTTGGAAAGGGGGTACTTCCATAGTGGTCCCATTTCATTTTGAAGAAAATCATCCACCTCTAAGGGTGGCTGTTCACGCATGAAGATTTATTTTTATAAATAGCGCCTAAATTTTATTATAAGGAGCAATTGTTTTAATGGTTGATTTTGCTATTCTCCCATTCAAGGCGTTTTTCTCTCAATATACTTTGAGTAGTGAGAACCGATTTTTATTATCTCCTGTATCAAGTCCCGTATACTGGCGAACTAGGGGATGAATCCGGGTTTGCGCACTTTCCGGTAACCGATTTCAATAAAACTTGGTAATTATATGTATTTCCACGTACTATTGAGGTCGGTTTTTTTAGTACTCTGTACTGAGATTATTCAATTATCACCACTACTATTTCGACTGAGATACCAACACAATTACTTCTACGCTGCTCACATTCAGCTGACACCCGCAACCTTCACCGGGTTGTCGATCAGCACACGAAAAATTTTTGGATCTCAGAGACTCTACTACCTCACTTCGAATTCAAAGCTTTCCCGTACTAATACGGTTCATTTTGCTTGGGGCGGTAGTGACACTAGCTTTATTTCAGAATTTTTTTTTATAAACGAAATTAATTTGAAAAATGTATATCGTATAATATACGTGGTCTATTTACTTCAATTGATATAAAAAAAATCATAGGAAAATTTTTAACAATCATGTTTTCACACCATTTACTAATCAGTGTATATCCTCTGTGTGTATTTTTTCTAAAGTGATTAATTCAACATTTCTCTGTTATACGGAATTAATCAAAGCCATTTGAGGTTGTACAGAGTCTTAAGCTCAGCTGTTTTTGTGTCTCTAGTGGTAAGCTACACGCCTGTCCTTAACAGTTGAAGTGCCACTCAGATCTTTTACTGCCATTGCACCTGTCACCCTAAGACATAAGTTGTCAAGTTCCATGTGCCTGGATAGAGATGGTTGGTGATTACTCCAGCAACAAGAGCCTAGCAAGAGCCTATGAAGAAAAGAATCACATATAATTAAATACATATTTTTTATTCAATATAAAGTAGAAAACACGTTCCAAGAAAGAGCACAAATAAGTTCACCTATGTTTCTTCAAAGGCAGTGCTTGTTTCACAAAGGAACGCGAAATCTTTGAAAGACTCTAAACGTTGAAATCAGAGCATAATGATTCACGTAGCACATTTGCATTAGAAATGCGCAGTTTTACTACGTGGCAAAGAGCTTTTTCCACGTTCGGATATATTCTTATTTCGTAACATTTAAACTGTTTCGTGAGAAAATTTCAAGGAACTGATAAAATAAAACGTAATGTCAAAATGTACGTATTAGAAGTTAAAATTCCAAACTGCAATGGTAAAAAATTTAAAGTACTCAATTTTTTCTACTCACAAGTATTCCGCCTACTTTTTAAAGTTCCAAACCGTATATTAATTAATAAGCGAATTATATTGTGGTTAAATTCTATTTTTGCCCAGGTAACAAGTTCATCATGTATACCGGCTCCATGTAT
Organism: Hyposmocoma kahamanoa; assembly: GCF_003589595.1. Lineage (NCBI taxonomy): Eukaryota > Metazoa > Arthropoda > Insecta > Lepidoptera > Cosmopterigidae > Hyposmocoma > Hyposmocoma kahamanoa. Next base: position 18,272,597 of record NW_020653726.1, on the reverse strand, counting down.
CAATACCAGGCTTAAACCTATTCTAGAACATTATAAATAGTAATCTAATATAAAAGCAGCTAGTAAATAATTTACCTTGTACCACTAGATGGCGTTGTATTGTAAATAGTAATATACATGAAGAATAGGTGGCATTATTGATAATTAATTAACATCATGTAATAAGATCAATGATAACTCCAAAGTGGCAACGTATAGTTTAATTTAGAGGAAGAATTATTATATTAAGAGTTATTCAGCCTTCAGAGCAGCTCTGTTTTGTCTATTGTTCATAGAATTTAATATACATTGTACAGCAGCTGCTCGGCCGTATTAGATTCCAATACCATATACGAAGTATAATGCCAGTGTGTTCGGAACAGGAGCTTAATTCACTCACTTTGTAACTATCGTATTCCAAACAATGCAGATTTTGTGTGACAAAGAAAATTATTTCATGACGTAACAAAAATATGACCAAAGCGGAGTAGACCGTAAGAAAAAATCGCACCTAACGCAAATTGTATCCTCGGAGCCCTCGTTCCCGCGACGTTTGTCAAAAGAACGAGTCTTTTTACCTCCTGCCTCGAACTCCAACGATGTTACTTGAACTAGAAGGTGCATCAAGAAAACGTAAAAAGAAAACTTGAACTCTCTTAATTTTGTCGTTCTGTATTGTTATTTAGAGCCATTTTTATTTATTTTATTTTTATTTATGTATTCAAAAAATCCGCAACAAGCAAATAATATAGAGAAATTCGTAGGACATGCTAACTCTATCGGTCAGTTTGGTAGTTCGAGTTCATTCAGATTGAATTTTGTTTTCTTTAAAAAAATCATTTTCAATTTCAATTTTTTTTTCTTTAAAAAAAATTCATTGATCTCGTTTGTAAGATTCCCCTGAAAAGAATGAGCAAGACACTCTAGGGGTTGCTCTTTGTAAATTTACATTTGAATACATTTATCATTAAAATATTTAATTTAAACATCTTAGATCGATACTACCTGCAAAAACTAAACGGGTCACTCCCACGGTTTTTTCTCATCCAAGTAAGCAGAAGCTGTATAAAGGTTTTGTTACACAATAGTTTTAATCGCAAATGGCAAATTTTGAACATCATTCGGAATCTTGTTAAAGAAGGGTATACATTGTCCCTAATGAATTTGAGACTTTGTAAAGACGACTATCAAAAACAGCTAGTTTATTTTTATTCCTCGCATTAATTTTATGTCTGTCACTATTATTCATACAATTTTTAATATTTTTCTTAACATAAATCATATTTTCATAAATGTACTCATATTGTGACGTTAGGGTAAAAATGCTAAATTCTTTTTATCACACTTGCTCGTAAATAGTGTGCTTGCATAGAACTTGACTATAATGCCCCAAATAAAACCCCCAGGCGTTCTTTCCATTACAGCCATGGTCGGTAAGGAGCCTTTTTTTTTTAATTTGAAGCACATACTTTCACAAAGGTCAGGTTCAAGTTCAAGCAAGGAGATTACTTAAGTTCAAAATTAAAACATTCCCTTAAAATGTTATATACACAGAAATTTAATTGCAATTCAGTCACATTAAGAATTTCTTATAATAGATTTTAATTATTTTCTGTCCAAAAATTTAGCAAATTTTTTTACAATCCATCATGGCAGTATGCGTCTTTGTTTTTGACAATATTTTAATTCGAGTTGTATTATCTATGGAAGAATGAAAAAAAAAAGAATACCCGCCATCGTCCATAATTGTTGTGTTGTGAACCACATTTATATTGTATTTATTTCCTCGCAAATGTGATGAAAAACATTGTACGTATCACGGACGGTAAAAAAATATAAAATTCAAGTTAATAAAGCCCTCAGGCTTTGACTTCGGCCTTCTAATAGTTAGTCATTTCTTATTTATCGTCCAAAACACAATATACGAAGTCCGGAACGAAGACTAAAGTTGTGGACATCGTCCAGAAATGTAGCAAGCCGAACTGGCAGTGGACTGGCCACATCTGTCGCAGAACCGATGAGCGATGAGTGGACGGGTTTTCGAGTGGAGACCACGCCTCGGCAAACGTAACGTAGGACGTCCCCCTGCAAGATGAACCGACGATCTGAAGAAGGTCGCAGGTAGTGGTTGGATGCAGAAAACGGGTGATCGGGCACTGAGGCTTATTTATGTCCAGCAGTGGACTGCAATAGGCTAATTGATTGATTGACACAATATACTATTGCACTTATCTCTCAAAGTTATTTTATAATATTAAGTGAACTGAATACTATGAAGTTTTACTACCATGATTGTCAAGTAGGCTGAAAAACAGAGAACCGTTCCAGTATATCTGAATCATATCATTTTTGTACCCGTAACGTACTTAAAACGAACACATAACAAGTTGCAGTAATATGAAATAGTAACTGCACCGCGTTGGCCATTGTGTGCATGTTTCCTTTTTTTTCCGCCAACAAAAATAAGGTTCACATAGAAATTGTTTCCCGGTTCATTTTGCATTATTTGTTGAAATTCTATTTCACGGTCTTTTAATTACTTCGAAGTTATCTGCTCAGAACGCTGCGAGAGGCCATTGAAATTAAAAAACATCCTTATTTCAACGGGGTAGATGGTTCCTCCGTACCACCAGTTCGGGATCCAGTATTTCTTCTGATGAAAAATCCCAAACAGACATAAGACTGCAGTAATAATTAATATGTTTTAATTTACTCTAATTTCTGTTATTAATTAATAGTAAATAACTTAATAAAAATTCGTTCAATAAAATAATTTGTAAAACGTCATGTAGCGTAAATTGGAATGTTTCTTTGTAAATTAAAAATAAGGTATTTGATTAATAAGTTTTGCAACTATAGTGAAACAATAGGGTGGTTTGCATTAATATTAAACATAGCTGGTTGATTACTGTACCACCTCAGTCAACCGTGACCATGGGACCTATAAAGGACACAAAACGTTGGTTTGTTTGAAAAAACAAATATACGCGATTTAAATCCGGAAAATAGTAGTTTAGTTTAGTTATGTGTAACAATCGCGAAAACCTAAAACCTCAACACTTCGAAGTTTTTATGGTTCAAAATTGCCAAATTACTGGGCGTATTTTTTTATGATATCAAGTGGCAAGCGATACGCCGGTCGCCCGTCTACAGTAATTGCATCTGAGGGGCACTGCCACTGCGCCCCTCACTGTGAGACACAGTTGACAAGTCCCTTATGCCATAGTCCCATATTAATTTCGCCAGCACTTATGGATCTCAAGCAATGCTCACTTCACTGATTGGCTGCAGAAATAGTTGGTGGCAGTACTTTCCTAGATCAACTATTTGACAAACTCCTACTAAAATCCGGAAAAAATTGCTTCATTTCCAAAAGTTCATTGTGTTTATATATATATAGTTATACTTAGTAAGTAGAAGTACAGTGTACAACAGTGTACTACTAAGTAAGTTCCTTGAATAGTATTGTACACTAAGTAATCAAACTCGATGAACTGGTGTTCACTTAAAACCAGCGTTACAGCCTTTTCTCGGCCGTGACATTAGCTAAGTGGATCCATTTATCCAAATTGTGTTGACTATTTAGGATTTGATATGTTAGCTATGTTGTTTTTTTTTTGTTATTTTATTTTTTGTTTTACGTTTGCTTTGTCTTTTCTTTCTATCCGTGTATTTTTGTGTTGTGGCGTTGTAATAAATGGTTTCTATTCTATTTTCTTATATTCAACATAATCAAATTAAGATTGTGTTGAACGCTTCCACAAAACTATCTTCCTAAGGTTCTCACTTCACTCCAAAAGTCATTACGGTTCACCTGTTTTACTCTGTGCAAAATTCCAGTCAATATACGGACAAAACAGGTACATGATCGTTTGAAAATCATGTAATGAACGTTGCATGCCCTAATAACCACAAAGGGACCTAATACCGAAATTAGCTAGAGGTAGTGATGCGTCAAAATCTGTTGTGTACACCTTTTGTACCACAATGGAAGTATGGAATTACATTTACAATTCTGTGAATTAAAAACATGTACCTTTTGTAATATTTGATTTCAGTTTAAAACTAACGTTTCATCTTGTATTGTGATAAATATTATAAATGCGAAATTAACTCTGTCTGTTACGTTAAGCCACATCCATTATTGACGAATTTTTATGTAGAAATAGGGACCTAGGAGAAGGACATAGGCTACTTTTCGACAAAAATAAATCTTAAAATGGGTTCACCCATTTTAAGATTTCCTTATTTCAATAAGGGGTGAAGATTTGTACCAATAAAGGTACGCAAATTAGTATACTACAGTAGACTGTTCGAAGTAATTTTTTACGTGGACGCAGCTACTATTAGCCCCCTTTACACAGCCACTCTATCGCGCATGATCAGGACCATACACGATTGCGCGCGGGAAGGGCAGCACGCGTAATTGTGCGCGATCACCCGTTTGAAATTTTTCTTTCGCGCGCGATTGCTTAAGTTCGTATTTGTTACAACGGAGATAGCGCCAGTTTATAGGCTAATAGCGCAGGATAGACCGCGTGAAACCGACGCGTGTTTCCTTTACACGCGCCCACGACTGCCGTATCACGCGCGATTGTGTGTAAAGCCCACTATTGCATAAATAAATACTATATCAATAAATTTTGTCTCTTCGAAATTAGAAAAATAATAATCTTAATATAATTATTTTATGTCAACACATTAATAAACTACCGCACCTATTTCTGCCGCCAAGCAATGTGAGCATTACAGTTTCGATTTTGAAGAGTAAAGGAAACTACACGCACATAGGACTTATCAACTTTAAGTTCTTACGGTGACCTCTGATCTTTGCAATGAAGCTCTGAGTGACTTACCACCACGCGTACTGCTTCTTCATCATCCCTCAAGTACGACTTAAAAAAAAGGAAGGAGCTCAATTCGACGGTCTTTTTTTTGTGTTTGTTACTGGATAACTCATTTGCATTTGTGTACCGATTTTAATGAGTCTTTTTTTGACGCAAAGAGGGTACCTCAGCGATGGTCACATTTAAATTTCAAGAAAATATTCCACGCAGGGTGGCAAACTAGGGGATGAATGACTTTTGAGGTCGGTATTTTAGTACTGAGATCATCATAGTGCTACTACTAGATAGTGCCCATCAGATCATTGCAACTTACGACTTCTTCATCCCGTCATTTGATATCATAAAAAATATATATACGTTATTCGTATAACAACAAAATGGCGGAATGGATGAAATAAATGGAATGATTAAAAATGCCGCTGATATTCTTATAAAGAGTCGCAAATTAAAAAAAATAATAATACACACGTTTTCGTGGCCGGCTGCGATTTACGTACATTTTCCCAGGAATTCAACCAATAAATAATTTTCAATGCAGCACAACTCTATTTCCTACCAGAACGAATGGACAGGCAATCAAATGCAAAAACGCTGCCGGCTACAATTGCAATTTAGAGAATGCGCCATATTCGATCCGGATTAATATTTGTAAAAGCTAATACGTTGTTGTTAATGTAATGATATTGTATGGCTCTTTGTATTATCCGAATGTGTTTTGGTAACGTTTTTACATTTGCCTAATTAGACTGTCAATAAAATTAATGGTGGCTGACCTAAGGGGCCAACTTTGCAATTGCCGGAGTGGAACATA
>NW_020653726.1:18253844-18266950 GCF_003589595.1 Hyposmocoma kahamanoa | reverse complement strand
TTACGAATCTAAAACCGCGTTGCATTTGGTTTGTGAAGTTTGTGAAGCTTTGTAACGTGTTTTGTAGCCTCTCTATCACAATTTTACAATAGGACAACTGACACAGAATTCTTAGTATGATCTCATGTTAGAAAATCAAGAACAATTTCCTACCAAAATGAATTTATTTATTTGTGAAAACACTGGTTGTAGAGAGTAACAAAATAAATATAGTTTCAGTGGGTCCGGACAAATTTTAAGCATACAAACATAGTGAAGGTAATTACTAATAGCAATTGGTAATGTCTGCTGGTTCGTTCCGTAGCTCAGTTGGAAGAGCGTCAACCACGGTATGGTGAAGGCGCTAGTTCGAGTCCAGCCGGATCGAATGAATTTTTCGCCTTGAGATGTGACCGAAGAATTCCAGGGTGCAGTTTGTACCAGAACAGGCTTTGTAGGTTTTTTAAAATTGTTTTTGTCATAACTTTTTCTACTATACCAAGTCACGGGATGAACAAGTCATACGCCTGGTGTTAAGTGACACGCTTGTCCCGCTCAGAGAGTTAAATCGCTAAGATCTGAGAGGCACTGCCGCTGCGCCTGTCACTTTGAGACATAAGTAGAGAAGTCTCATGTGCCTGTAATTTCACCAGCACCCTTGCCCTTCAAAATTGGAACGCAGTAATGCTAATGGCAGAAATAAGTAAAATGGCAGAACTTGTTTAGGCGAACTTTTTCGCAACGTATAATCTTGGCTTTTGGGTAAGCTTAATCTTTGGCGGGTTTGTGAACGGTACGGCACTGTATTAAACAAAAACTGATTGTGGCTAAAGCTATGCAAGTCCCAATTGTACTAGCCGCGATACGCATGACGGTAAATTACTGCTTATATCATATAATTGTTTTAATATTATTATTTTTTATTATTCTTCCTCTGCTTTTGTTGTCTGTTCTTGTGCCATAAACAGTTTTCTTTCTATCTTTCCTTCTCTCTCTCTTTCTTTCTCTTGTTTGTTTGTGTTTTTAAACAAAACAACGTTTCAGGTCCTTTACTTGTACCATGATCTCTGCTGACAGTTGGTTTATTTGAAAAAAGTTTCGCACAACGTAAATTAATAACAAATAACGCACACACTCAACATAGCCCCGCACTAAGGAAACCCTGTGTCGCGGGTGCCATGGACACACATATAGACAACCACAAATTACACCCAAACTCACGAGAGAAATAATTGTAGGCCATAAAATATTTCTCCCGGCCCGGGAGTCGAACCCGGGGACCTCTGCGTGGCAGTCCGGCACGGTAACCGTTCGGCCACGGAGGCAGTTATTAATATAGTTATTAATTGACAATAATAAGAGTGTCCTTAGTTACAATTCTACCTTTTCAAGGCGAGAATGAATAGACATTATTTAGGTATGAAGGCTCCATCGTCGGCCTAATCGTCACTTGCCATCAGGTGAGATGGAAGTCAAATTCAAATTTGTATTATGTTATAAAAAAAATACGAAGTAAATATTTTCATTAAATGCTTTACTTCTTTGTACTATAAATATGGATGTTAGTCATGAATTTTTCTGATATATTACAATGTTATAATATTTATAATAGGTATTATAAAAGTGTTCACTTTCACTCGTGATATTAAATGTACTGAAAACGTTTTAAAAATAATACATTCCTAAAAGTAACAAAAGTAACAAACTTAGACAAAATAACACAGATTCATGTTAACTTTATAGGCAGCTCTACTCAGACCTAAGTGATATACGACTTTTTACTCGTAAACCAGTAGTAAAGTTCTGTTGTAAAATAGTTTCAAGCTTACAACCTCAAAAATAAACTAAATCTTCGTTACAATGTCTCAATTTTGCACTTACAAACTCTTGACGAGAAGAGAATAACATGTAATTGTGTCAAAATTTCTTTACTTTTTATTCTTAGCTGATAGCCGAGTTCAATTTATATATAATCGGTGTTATGTAAAAAGGGCGTAAACGCCATTCGGAAATCAATTTTTCAAATGACCATGTTTTAGTTAATCACGACTGTTTAAAATATTGACGTTCTACTTTAAATTCTGTTTAGGTTTGAATTAAGTTTAAGTTTAAATTAGAATTTAAAACAGACAAACACATGTCTAGAAAATACCTATTCAGTTTAACCTTAAATAACATCTAACTGTAATTGTTTGATATTGGTTACACAATGCTGTCTTGATTCGAAGCTTTCATGCCACTCTTTGACGACGAGAAGACTTTTTTTAATAATACCAAGTGACGGGACGAATAAGTCGTGCGCCTGCTGGTAAGCGACACGCCTAACATTAAGACTGGTTAAGTACGACAACTTTTAAACGCGATTGCTTCGCTGCAATCGCCTATAAATCCTATATGTAGCGATGCAATCGCGCGTTTGTATCGATGCAGTTGCGCGTTTGTATCGATGCAGTCGTGCGTTTGTATCGATGCAGTCGTGCGTTTGTATCGATGCAGTCGCTCGTTTGTATCGATGCAGTCGCGCGCTTGAATCGCATTTGCATCGCTGCTTAAAATCACGGACGTGTGTAAAGGTAGACGATTAGCGACGGCATCGCTTCTAAAAGCCACCATGTGTAATCGTTCTAACAGTTGCAGTGCCACTCAGAGCTTTACATCACTGAGATATAAGGGGCACTGCCACTACGACCGTCACCCAAAGACATAACTTGATAAGTCCTATGTGCCTGTAATTTCACCAGGTCTCGTACCTTTCAAAACCGGAACACAGTAATGTTAAAATTACGGCTTGGCGGCAGATACAGGTAAGGTGGGAGTACTTGCCCGGACGAACTCTTTCACAAGGAGCTCTACTGCTACTTAAACAATAAAATGGATGAATACTGAATAATAAAATGTTTCTGTACTGTAGTTAATAGATTGTGTTTATACAAACAGCTGTCTCAGTTTGAGTAACTGGATTGATAAAAACAAACCAGTATTTTAAATATACTTTATTGAAATATCTTTCGTCGACAGCGAAAGAGGGTAGAGTCTGTTCTTAAAGCTGTCATCTGCCGGTGGCCAGTCAACCCGTAACCGCAGGAGCGTAAGTGATCCGAAATATCGGGAAAAATAATAAGTAATATCGCGGTAAGTAATATGTAACTCGTTGGATCCTGGCTGAATCCGTCTCAAAACGAACCAGACTTCACTTCAATGAAACTCGTAATCGTCCGTTTATTGAAGCGTCTTAATCTTAAGTGGACTATATACGACTCTTGAACTTTATCCTAACAAACGCGATCTATGTCCATCTGACTTAGTTCCGTAATCTGACAACTCATAAATATGAATGCAAATGAATCAACAAATCACCTATATATATACCAAAACGGTGTCTCCCACATCGTACCGGTCCTATCAATGCGCCGCGGATGCCACCCGGCAAATTAGAATTGTCTTGAATTATTTGCATAATTGTACTCATATTTCCGGTCAGAGGACCGGCCGGACGCGTACAGCCGTCCGTAACATAACTAGTGAGAATCATTTAGAATATGTCAGGTTTTCATTTCCAAACAGGAACGCCGTTATGCTCACATTACCGCTCGGCGGCAGAAATAGGTAAGGAGGCAGTACTTCCCTGAACAAACTGTTTCATAAGAAGCTCTACCGCTACTAATGAAGCATCAATCAGCTTCTGATAATGACCACATTTACTTATCCAAAGGAGAAACATTGCCAAACCCCCAAGGTTTGCTCCACCCCTCTTTTACTAGATAAGTTAAAGAAGTTTTCTTCTACTCGTATTTTAAGATATTTTGTATTCCCTTTATTTAAAAGCACTTATCTCATCTATTATGGATGTAACAAGCTGAGGAGTCGGCGTAATGGCGCACATAGGGGAAGGCCTCAACTCTGCTGAAGTAATCTACTGACTATAATAAACTGATGAAGGGTACCTTACACCCGTGGGAAAACAGTCGCAATCAGCTGCCAACTTTTAAATAATCTTAATGTTTAATCTAAAAGCACTCTTTATCCCGTCTTTTAAATGTAAGTTCTTCAAAGTCACGACAAATCCTACAAAGTCCAGACCGCCATGCTCCGAGATAGACCACGAGTGCAAAATAAAGCTTGCGGTAGTAAACGCCAGAGAGACGGCCACCCATTTCCTTTGGTTGTGGGTTTATATTACAAACCATAGCGATTTTAAAAGTGCAGTAACTGAAAAGGTTGATTTTTTTTATACTATCAAGTGACGTGACGAACATGTCGTGTGCCTGATGGTAAGCTACAGGTCTGTTTATAACAGTTGCAGTGCCACTCAGCGCTATAAATCGCAAAGACCTGAGGCGCACTGCCACTGCGTCTGTCACTCTGAGACATAAGTTGACAAGTCCCATATGCCTGTAATTTCACCAGCACCGTTACCCTTCAAAACCGGAACGCAGTAATGCTAACATTACTACTTGGCGGCAGAAATAGGTAAGGCGACAGTACTTTTCTGGGCGAATTCTTTCACAAGGAGTTCTACTCTAGCACAAGCTAGCACTGCCTTTAACTGCCTCCGTGCCGTGTGCCAAGCAGTTACCATCCTGGACTGCTACACAGAGGTCTCGGGTGCGATTCCCGGGCCGGGAGAAATATTAGTGTGGCCTACATCTATTTCTCTCGAGAGTTTGATTGCTCTTCATGGTTGTCTATGTCCATGGCACTCGCAATACAGGGTTTCCCTAATGCAGGGTTAAAAGTGTGTGCAAGGAAAAGCAAGATTTAGTCCAAGGACATTTGCAACACGAGCGGGGCCGTCTATGCATTGCCAGCCGCTGGCCAGAGCGTAAGCTCTTGATCCATGTTTACTCGCGTTTCGAAGAACCTCGTGCCATAGTGCAGAGAAAACACTTCAGAAGCGAGCCCATCCCACTTCATGCAGGTTCAAGAAAGGAACGAACGTGATGCTCGCGTGAGTCTATATTAAATCCCAGTGAAATTTGTCTTCGTCGTATACCAGACTTTGATATTGTGAAGAAATGCATTAACCTGTCTAGAATTTTTATTTTTATGGCGTCTAGTGACGGAACAGACAAGTCGTGCATCTGCATTAGGAATTACAGTGCCACTCAAAGGTTTAAATAGCAAAGGGTCGCCCTGAGACATAAGTTACAAGTCCTATGGGCCTGTATTAACGAAACGCTGTAATGCGCGTGGCAGTTCTTCTCTAGACGAACTCTTTCACAAGAAGCTCTACTGCTACTAAAATAATATGCTCTCTACTGTTTTTATTCTTTTTTTAAATTAATACACAGATTTGTCAGATTGATGGAAATCCTCTTAATTGTCTACATTTAACAAAGTATTACATAAAACAAACACTGTACACTTATGAATATATACCACAATTTACTATTGGATAAAACGAAATCGCCACCTCTTATACCATCCCTATTGCCTTATCCCTCACCACTTCTCACGCTCCCGGAGAAAGCGAAGATTTGTACCAGCAAATGCGTTTAATAGATAAAAAGGCTCGCTTTATTCTCATCGTATATTTTATTCAAACCGCCGGTGAGTAGCGAACGTTCGCTAATGAATTTTTCGAGCGCTCTGAGAATGAAAGACGCTTTTGTCGAATTGCTGTTTAGTTGACTATTTGCGTTTTTTGTGTATTGTTATGTATGAGGACATCATTAGAGTTTAATGATGGTATTTGATGTTATTTCTAGAGATCGCCATTTTGAAAGCAATTTGTCGTATTTTATCGCTAGTAATGAAATATTTCCTTCATATTTCGCTGATTTTATTCGTGTATTAATTTTTTTATTTATTAAGAAAATCGACGGCGTTACATAAAGCATTTTACATAGTATTATAGGCTAAGAGTAAAGCTAATAACAGGTTTCCCTTGTTTACATATCATTGAGTATATAACATTAAACAAAATGTTATCGGTAAGTAGGCACATTTAACATTAGTGATGAGTGAACAAGATTGGATACCGAAATCAGAAAATCTTGTTGTTTAAAGGTAAAATAATGATCCCAGTAATGGGAAGATAATATAAACAACTCGTCGTTAGGCTAAAAAGATACTACTAAAAAAAGTTACCTTTTTAATGCAGCTATTGTCTTTCCTATTATCACTAGAATGATGAAATGAAGTCACTAGTGTATTCTATTACCATTCTTCATGTATGAAACCGATGGATAGAAGCTTTTCTACATTAGTTAAAATATTGTGAATAGTTTTAAGATGCAATGTACCATGCGATGTGTACGTAACTTGGTAACACATAAAATGTTATGTCTTTATATAGTGATAAGTGTTTCCTACACCGTTACGTAACTTAAAAGTCTTTTGTTTATGACACCAAGTGCAGGGAACGACCAATTGGGCGCCTAGCGGTAAGCGACATGCCTGTCTATAACAGTTGAATGCCACTCAGAGCTTTTAAATCACAAAGATTTGAAACGCACTGCCACTGTGCCCGTCACCCTGAGACATAAGTTGACAAGTCCCATTTGGCTGTACCTTCACCTTCAAAACCGGAACACAGTTATGCTCACATTACTGCTTGGTGGCAGAAATAGGTAAGGTGGCAGTAGTTCCCTGGATGAACTCTGTCAGGGTAATTTTCTAGTTAGTTTTCTTCATCTAATTTCGGTGGCAATTTTTATTATTATAATATTCTTGAATATTATCATAAAGTGTTACTTAATATTCGAGTGTAGTATCATGAAAGATTATTTAATATTTCGCGAAAATATACTCGAATATTTGAATAATAAAAATTACCACTAAAATTAGGTAGAGAAGACTAACTTGAAAATTACCCTTCACAAGGAGCTCTAGTGCTATTAAAATTTATTTATGTATCGTTCTGTTTAGTTTATCCTTATCTACCGAGGCAAGAGATAGTCGAGAGAAGCCTGAAAACCAGCAAATTGCTGAGGTTGTTACCATTTTTACAACACAGTCATTTATTTTAGCCACTATTTAAAGTATTTTATGTATCGTTGTAGTGTTGAAGAATAAAGTCTTTTTATTTATTTATAAGGAGTTTCGAAGAGACTATGGGCCCCTCCGGTAAGATCAGGGTACAGCGGGCGTCCGGGACAAGCCCTCCGCCAGTAATATGTAGATCTGAGTAGCACAGCCACTAAGCGCCCATTGCTGTGATATATAAATTGATAAGTCGTATGTGTCTATAATTTCACCAGCACTCTTACCCTTCAAAACCGGAACGCAGTAATGTTTACATTGCTGCTTGGTGGCACCAATAGGCAAGGTGGCAAAACTTCCCTGGATGAACTGAAAAAGTCAAACGAACGTGCCTCCATAGGGCTTCGAACTATTGATCTTTTAAATGAGAACGAACCTTTTCATCCCCTGGATTAACACCGCCCTTTTCAAACAGTAAAAAATACTTAAAGGTTCTTAATTCTCCCTTAGCTTTCAACCTCTCACTATAATCAAAACCAAAAAGAACATTACCGACTTCAAAAAGTAAATCTTTCTAAAATACGACTCCACTCCATTATGCTATACATGATGTTTTATAACCTCATATTTCCCGTCGCCTCGGTCCTTTAGACTTTTTTACGAAGCTCAATTTGTAAAGTGGTCGCAATTCGCTGGGAAACCACGGAAATGCAGTTCGGAACACACTGTACAATGCGGTTAGTTTCTATAGTCTAAATTTGTGCAGTAAGAAAACTTAACAGGAAAACACACTTTCCTTGCCGGACCTGTGAGAGTATGTTATGGGTCCATTATATACGTACGATTGTATTTTTTTTTCTCTATGTTTGTATACAATTAGTCCGACATTTGTTACACAGGGGTACCTCAGCAGTGGTTTTATTTAAATGTAAAGAAAATATTCTACTTTCAAGGGTGGAAAATTAGAGGGTAAATCCTGGTTATTGGATTTCTACCACTTCCGTTAGCCAGTTCAAGTAAATCTTGGCAAATATATGTAATTCCACAGATTTTTGAGGCGGTTTTTTTAAAAGTTTTGTTATTACACTTTAAATAGAATAATCAGATGCAAAAATCTAGTTATAGACAATACGTCTTCTTTAAGACTTTTCACCATTATAACATAGTAATTACACCGGATCTTTCAGTTCTTGGTAGCGTTATTCCAGATTTTTTCTTTTTTTAAGTATCATTATCCTCATGATACCATTGTACGTCTCACAGATGGACTCCTCTAAGACGAGGCTTCAACCCATGGATAATGGCCGCACCGTTTTATCTTCTTCTTAAAACGATTTTTTTCAATTAACAAACTTTGAAAGCGAACCAGACTTACTGCAAAGAACAATATCAGTCTACAAATAGCTGTTCACACTTCGTATTGCATGCAATAGCGTAAGCTTTTGGCTGATTAGGTATTGTTTTGTTTTGTCCATGTTTACACACTACACAGTCGATAAAGTTTGTACAGTAACCAGGGTCGATAGGTATAAAGCGGTGGCGGTGTATTGCTTTTAAGATTTTACTAGCCAACCCTATTCTCAACTGCGAAAAAGATCACTCCATAATATTTTTAAGGATTTTATTGGAAGCCAGCAGTTTGTATAATATTGAAGCTTTCGTGGCAATAGTATTCCATGTGGAAGAGCTCTTCCAGGGAAGTATTGCTGCTTATATATTTCGACCACCATGCATTACTATAATGCCGCATTACTGCGTTACGGTTTTGAATGGTTAAGAGTGCTACTGGTGAAAAGTGCCTGTAGCACTTGGGACTTGTCAACTCAGGGTGAGAGGCGTAGTGGGAGTGTCTCACAGATCTTTGCGATTTAAAGCTATGAGTGGCGCTGTAACTGTTGTGGACAGGCGTGTCGCTTACCACCAGGCGTCGTGCGACTTGTTCGGCCCGTCACCTAGTAGTTTTTTTTTTATAAAAAATAAGTGCGCTACGATAAAATCGACGATGTAGCATGCGCAGCTAAATAATGTCTATTCACTCTCTCCTTGAAATGTTCCGAGTTATAGCGTTCGGGGAATAAGTGCGTAAGTAGGGAATTCCACTCCCTAGCCGCTCGTCATATAAATGTGGAAGCGAAACGCTTAGTGCGAATGCTCGGAATTTCCACAATTCAGAGGTGGAATCCCAGCCCACGTCTAGTCCCCCGGTGATGGAAAGAGGTAAGAGGAATCAAATTATGCAATTCCATCGCACACTCTGTAGAATAAGGTAAGGGATAAGTTTTGATATTACTGTATGAAAGTAAATATCTATCATCGTGTCATGTATCCAACAGTCCCTCAATTAACATCTCCCAAAAGGGTCCTTTTAAAGTCATACAGAAAGTCCAGTCTACTATGCAAAATTTCCACTTCGATTGCGTTGTCACTCACCGGAAGGTAGTGGGAAAGTGTAAAACTGATATACTCGCTTTAACGCTGCAAAATTCTTGCTAAAATCACGGATTGTCATTTTGTGACACCGAAAACTTGTTCAAAGCAGAACATATAATGTCAATCATCGTGTAATACATTAATCATTGTGTACATTGACTTACAATTATATGGACGTAGGGACCGCGCTAAAAAGTGTCCGAACTTATAAGGCGTTAAAATCGTATACAGAGCGTCATTCATGCTTTAGTCTTCGTTTGTTCGACTGACAGCGAAGCAAGCAAAATTAGACAGTACTGCGATGACATTACAATTTAAATTCAACGTTTTAGCTTTTGCATATTCCTTTACATGTCACTACGTTTAAATAGGTTGACTTGGGACATTTTTTCGTGGTTTTTGTGTTAGACGCGTCGTCCATTTATTTGTAAGTCAATGATTGTGTAACTATTATTTAGGAACAGGCAAATATTTCATTACATACAGGTAATAGCATGATAAAATGAAATATTTATTTATATCATGTTATATTCTTTGTGTGTTTGATCCGTATGCATTAATTAGTAAGTAGAGATCCATGAGAGTTCGTCAAGGGAAGTACTACCACCTTACCTATTTCTGTCGCCAAGCAGTAATGAGTGAGTATTAATGCGTTCCGGTTTGGAAGGGTAAGGGTGCTGGTGAAATTACAGGCACATGGGACTTGTCAACTTATGTCTTAGGGTGACGGGCGCTGCGGCAGTACCCCACAGATCTTTGAGATTTAAAGCCCTGAGTGACACTGCAACTTTTATGGATAGACGTGTAGCTTACCACCAGGCGCACGACTTGTTCATCCCGTCACTTAATATTATTAATATATATATATAAATACACTAGCAACGTTTCCCCATCCGTTTCTGGTCGCCGAAGGTTTTAACGATGCAAAGTGAATCATGAAGAGATTCGCATGTGATCCCTATGGACCTCTTTCATATTTGAGCCAGTTGTGTACTCATGCAACTGCCTCCGTGGCCGAACGGTTACCACACCGGACTGCCACGCAGAGGTCCCCGAGTTCGATTCCCGGGCCGGGAGAAATATTTGTTTTTATTTATTTCTCTCGTGAGTTTGGGTGTAATTTGTGGTTGTCTATGTGTGTGTCCATGGCACCCGCGACACAGGGTTTCCCTAGTGCGGGGTTATGTTGAGTGTGTGCGTTATTATTATTATTATTATTATTATTATTATTATGCAGAGCCAGGGCCTTTCATCGTTGTCCAGCCCTAGGGATACGAAAACATTGCTTGCGTACATTTTATATGAACACGTTCACACTTGACCGTGTCAGGCGCATCCGGACCGTCAGTGTACCGGACGCTACGCCCTCTTCGTCAATGTTACCAATTTTCGACGTGTATTTGACAATATAACATGCGGTCAGTTTGGTAAGGCTTTTCAGCTGGAAACGGTACATAGCATGTACTGGACAGTGAACTTGGTCTATCCGGATCCCGTAAGATATATTATGTGAAGTGTACTAATATGAGCTTTATTATGCTCCAGCTTTGAAGTATAAAGGTGCTAATAAAACGCCATGTATATAGGACTTACCAACTTATCTAATTGCGATTAAGGCCATTTTCTGACTTGTCGGTACTGTAGGTGCGGTATCGGTACGTTCGGTATACGCAGTACCGAAAGCTTACCGAGCGCCTATATTTCAATGTGCGCTTCCAAATTAGCGCTCCTTCCCGCTCCTGCCCAAACTGCGCCAATTAGGAAGCGCACATTGAAATATAGGCGCTCGGTACGCTTTCAGTGCCACACCGCTATCGCACAGACAAATCAGGAAGCGGCCTTATATCTCTGGATGGTACTGCAACTTTTATGAATATGTATAGGATAAGATTCCTTACCACCAACCGCACGACTTGCTATCATAAAAAACATGCAATTTAAAACCCAAACACAAAATATTCAAAACAAAATTAGTACCCAACGTCACAGGATTACACGCGATGCGAGCTTAACGCATATCTCCGAAAGAAGGCGCGTGATGTTTGCTCCATGTAGGCCAGGCTTAGTTGAAAGTTAGCGAAATCCTTACTACGTGATGTAATTAAAGATCGAGTCCTCGAGGCATTTGGGGGCTTAATGCCATCTAAAGCCACTCTTAATTTGCCATAAGCGACAGCGGAACGGTATCAATCTGAACAGTTTTTATTTATTTATTTATTTACACATTTTAGGAAAATTCACGGACAAATAATACAATTATAGTATACTTAAATATGAGTAATCCAATACCATTTACGAATTTCCGCCAACATGAAACAATAATACAGTCACTATATAAGAAAAACAAAGAACACAGTCACTAAATAAAATAAAAAAATACTAAAATAATATAGAAAATGAAACTATTTTTCCGGATTTAAATCGCGTATATTTGTTTTTTCAAACAAACCGTCGTTTCGGGCCCTTTGCAGGTCCCATGGTCACGGTTGACCATGGGACCTGTAAAAATAGTTTAATTTCCTATGTGTAACAATCGCGAAAACCTAAGAACTAAAATAATAGTCAATTAAACGAACAAACCAGTGTATGCATCGTCAATCACGGGATGTGACGTTTGGTCATTTCTCGCCTGACTGTGTCTGTGCTTGAACAAAACAAATCAAATTCAGGATAAATTTACTGTCGCGTTGTTAAAAAGTCTCAATGCACGCACCATGTACGTATTTGCCTATAATATTATATGGCTTAAAATCCTCTACCACTGCGCCCAACATTTCACCAGCACCCTTGCCCGTCTATACTGTAACGCAATAATGATAACAGTACTGTTTGGTGGTAGAAATAGGTAAGGTGGCAGTACTTCCCTGGACGAACTCTTTTACAAGGAGCTCTAGTGCTGCAGTAAGTAAGTGTATGCTATTGATACGAGAACAAGAAGAAGAAGAATAGGTAAAAACCTTTAATGAACTAGGCTAGTATCTAAATTTATTCTTCTTTAATTCTAGAAGGAAAACTTTAGCCGTAGGTTACAGGGCCATGGTATAAAAAATCCTACTTTTGCTAGTACTAAAGCTCCTTGTGAAAGAGTCCATCCAGAGTACTACTGACTGCTAAATACAGTGTATTCCATAGCATTTAAGTTTATTTGAAAAGAGCAACCGACGTTTCGGGCCCTTTACAGGTTCCATGGACACGGTTGACGGTTGACCATGGGACCTGTAAAGGGCCCGAAACGTCGGTTTGTTTGAAAAAACAAATATACGCGATTTAAATCCGGAAAAATAGTTTCATTTCCTATGTGTAACAATCGCGAAAACCTAAGAACTCGATAGTCTACTATTGTTCTCGTCGAATTCATAAAATAATAACATAGTTGTGCTGTACTAAATATCTCTACCTCATTACAATGAAACCGCATCCTTAAGAGCGTAGGAAAAGTTCAAAGAGGAAGTTAATTTGTGATTTTGAACATCACGTCGCCTTTTATTTTGACTCTTCTTAATTTGTAAATAGAGTTTATAATAATATTTTTAATATATCCATTTGACGCACATGCCTGCGAGTCTGCTTCTTTACCTGTAAGACTTTTTTAAACTGTTATTAGCTTCATTAATTGGAACAAGAATTCTACAAAAGAAACTGAGTATTTGAGCGACGCAGGCGAAACTACTCGAGATGGTTTAGGTCAGCCGTTAAAGCCTCCGGTGACCGAAAGTCTAGTAGCTCTGTAGAATCGTTAGTAGTGGTTCCGCGGAATGATACTCACAAAAATT
>NW_020653726.1:18214864-18253834 GCF_003589595.1 Hyposmocoma kahamanoa | reverse complement strand
AACGATAATATAATTATATTTATCTTAATTAATGTAGTCACCCTACAGCTCCATCAACTAAAGAATAAAAAAAAGTGGTCAGCCTTCTAAATAGCCAGCATTTTTTAAAACGCCATAGGTATGACATGATATTTTTTAAATTTAATTAAGTTATTTATTTTGCACTTATTTAATTTGCGTCCACATTTTTTCTTTTTTATTTTCTTTTTAATTTTGTTTGTTATTTTTTTCAAATCGGCCACTTCGAAAAGGGTCCACTGAAAACCAGCACTGTGGCTCCGCCGTGTTTGCTGAGTTGGGCCCTTTTCAGTGCAATACATTTTGCAGCACTATATTAATTGACGGGACGAACAATTCGTGTGTCGGAAAGTAAGTTACACGCCTGTCCATAAAACACGAGAAACTGTCCATAAAGATCTGTGGGGCACTGCCACTGCGCCCTGAGATATAAGTTGACAAGTTCCATGTACCTATAATTTCACCAGCACTCTTACTCTTCAAAACCGGAACATAGAATTCATAATATTATACTCGTAATATTATGTATTGTCCTTCTGGACACTGTACCCTAGTTATCCTCTAACTTTATCCGAAAGAATTAAAAAAAAAACTTTATTACTCCACGCCTTTAGAAAAAAAGCACCGAGGCACATGTGTAGAATTTTCCACTTCGCACCCCAGGCAAAAAGATTCTATGAAATTCGCAAGTAATCGAGTTACCGAGCTCGCTGTAATGTCGAATTTCGGCTTTG
Source organism: Hyposmocoma kahamanoa (assembly GCF_003589595.1). Taxonomy (NCBI): domain Eukaryota; kingdom Metazoa; phylum Arthropoda; class Insecta; order Lepidoptera; family Cosmopterigidae; genus Hyposmocoma; species Hyposmocoma kahamanoa. Next base: position 18,253,082 of record NW_020653726.1, on the reverse strand, counting down.
ACCGCTCAAAGGGGTACCGCTATCGAATTTCCCCTGTTTCGACTTTCAAAGAGCAATTAAACCTTGCGTAAAGTGCGTAGGGCCTTTTGCACCCCATTTTTGATCGTCAATATTGGAGCTCCAGTGCGGTTGGACGACAACTATTTGGTCCAAAACGTTTAATTATGTACAGGTCTTATTTGATTCGGATTTGAAACGCTTGATGATGTTAAAGAGGCTTCTCGCTAATAGCCCTTTCGGACGACTTGAAATACGGTCGTGGAAAGGAGAACTTAATAAAGGTTAAGCAATTTTCCAAGCGACACTTAAATGTAAACAAGTAAAATCTGATGAAACGTTTTCTATATTTATTCTGAGTTTATTTTCATTTTGAAATACGCAAATGTTTATATACTCGTACAACTTATTTTTTCTTTATTAATTTCAAGTGACGAGACAAACAAGTCGTGCGTCTGATGGTAAGCTACACGCGTGTCCATAATAGTTACAATGGGACGCAGAGCTTAAAATTGCAAAGATCTGAGAGACACTGCAACTGCGCCTGTCAGCCTGACACATAAGTTCACAAGTCCCATGTTCCTGTAATTTCACCAGCAACCTTACACTTCAAAACCGGAACACAGTAAAGCTGACATTATTGCTTCCCCACTGCCCATCTCCGGTGAAGATCAGTTGGACCATTGATATTGTCATGTAAGTCCGTCCAATCATGATTAGCACTGTAAAAGGAACTATAATATATATACTGAAATACATAGATTTCTCTTAAAAATCGATAAAACATTTTTTTTAAATGTTGAATGTTTTACAAAAATATGTTATTAGTTTTAATTTGAAAGGGTTTGGCACTTATTATATAAAGGATTAACTCCAGTCGAAACATAACAGTTATCCCCCAACTGCCATGCGAGTTGGTGATAGGAGCAAAGCTGTTATATGTACATAAATACATGTATACAAGTGACGCTTAGACCCATTTGGTGTTTTAAAAAGTTGTCAATATCAATAATTGCAACTTTTTCGTCGAAAAGAAAAACCGACATCAAAAGTTTGCTTATCAGCTTTTTTCGATTTACATGGGGTCCTCTCATCAGATTCTGATTTCTTGGTGACAATGGGAATATTACGGACTATTTTTTTGAAGTCTGTTAAAAAATTACTCTGAGTCGCTTCACAGTCTTTCGCACTACCCTGTACCTTACATTTGGTGTGGAAGCAATCGAAGTGGAAATTTTGCATAGTACACTGGAGTTTCTTTATGATTTTCAAAGGACCTTTTCAGTGGATGTTAATTGAAGAGTAGTCAGATACATAACACGATGATAATTAGGTATTTACTTTCATACAACAATACAAAACGTTAATAAAAAAAATATTTTAATACGTATTGAAAATGAGAAATGTGTACAAATGTTTAGTAACAGAGTATAACCACTAGAATTTTGTACTCATTCAATCTGCCTAGATTCCCCTGAGAAGAATGAGTACGAAATTCTACGTTCTACGTACGTTACGAATGAGTACTTTTAATCAATGTGACAATTTGTAGTAAAATTTGCTTATCCGTATAGTTATTATGAAGCTTATTTTTGTTTGAACTCCTATTTTGTTCTATATTTTTTAGAGGTGTGTAACTAGTAGTTACTTCACAATGATAATTATAATAATAACGCACATACTCATAGCCCGGAAGTAGGGAAATCTTGTGTTGCGAGTGCCATGGACACACACACAGACAACCACAAATAACACCCAAAGTCATGGGAGAAAAAATGTAAGCCATGCAAATATTTCTCCCAGCTCGGAATTTGAACCTGTGACGTATGCATGACAGACCAGTGTGGTAACAGTTCAGTGGAGGCAGTTTTTTTGTTAATTAGAAGAAAGCTATTGTAATTTTGAATTATATATAGCTATTTAGTTTTCATTATTGCATTTTTAATAATTCCGTGATGGGACAGAGTAAGATATTGTTCACTCTATGCTTATTACTTGACGTTTATGTTACACAAGCATTGATATTACAATAAATCATCATTATCATCAATTCATCCGAAAGACGTCCACTGCTGTACATAGACTTTGAACAGGTTATCAGTCCACCTTGTGCGTAGTCTGCCTACGCAGCGTCATCTGGTACACGACCGCCATTCTCTCTTTAGCCCCATCGGCCATTTGTTCTGTTAAAATAAATAAGAACGCTTTTCTAGCTTCACTCCAGAGCATTACTCAGACCAGAACCAATTTAGAAAAGTTCAGTTGCAGAGCTTTAAATCGCACAGATCTGAGGTGCACTTCCATTGCACCCGTTACCCTGAGATATAAGTTAACAGGCTCTATGTGCCGGTGATTTCACCAGCACCCTTACCCTTCAAAACCGAAATGCAGGAATACTCACATTACCGCTTGACAGCAGAAATAGGTAAGGTGCAGTACAAGGAGATCTCCTGCTACTAATAATATACCAACATAATTTGTTAATCCGTGTTGTGTATGATGGCGGAAGGCGTGAAAAACATGGTTGCAAAAAACGCCTCTGGAACTTAAGTTGAAACAAATTAATTTGACGTATATACTTTACTCGATCGATGAATTGATTTCAATGAACAACGTTGGTTTTTGACTTCTATGCTTTAGTTCGTCGATGAATAATTGATTTAAACGAATGATGTTGGTTTTTGAATGTGTTGTAGTCGGTCGATGTATTCATTTAAATGAATGATGTTGGTTTTTAACTTTGTGCTTTAGTCGGTTCGAATTGATTTAAATCACAGTTTCCCAAGTGGGCGATGATGCTGTCAAAGGGGTCCTACCGCATTTGGAAAAAAAACCTGAACTATCTATATAAAATACACTACATCATATATTTTTTTTGTAATTTTTTGTGTAAAGTTATAAAAAAAAGCTCTACTAGCTCGATTAATTAATTTAATTGAATTATGTTCGTTTTTTACTAATATGCTTTAGTCTGTCAACCGATTCCTAGTCCAGCTGTAACCTATCCGGCATTATTTATTTAAGCTGACATTACATACAGGATTACTTTCTTTATACTCTCCTAATAATTAAGAATACAAGTCGCCAAAGTGTCCTTCCATTACTTAATCACGTTCTTAATTACAACCGTCCACTGAGGGGCGTGATCGTCGATTTAAACTGAGACGAGGTTAAACGGGCAAGCTGGTCCACTGGGACACTAACTGGCATGCCTACATCATCGTAATGGAGTTAACCTCCTTAGTAACCGAATTTTCACATTTATTGAGGAAAACGAGAGCTGTCAGAATGATATTAAAGTTACAATTTAAGTGTAAAACATTGAATAGCTTTTCTCAAAAACGAAAAATATAAGTTTAAAAGATATTACAACGTTCGTTCTTGCAATACACAGGCGTTTGTGAAGCGATTCTGGTTATTCTTTTTTTGTTGGAAAGAGTAGTAGTCCTGTTTTAAATTTGAAGAAGATATTTCACCTCTAAGGGTGGCAAATTCAAATTCAAATTCAAAATAATCTTTATTTCATAGGTAAGCATTATGACACTTGAAATCGTCACAATGGTTAAACTCTACCGCTCATTCGTAAGGCAGATTCCCCTGAGAACAATGAGCAAGAAACTCTAGGGGTTGCTCTTTGTAAATAACATTTACAATATTTATTTTTTATTTGAAACATCAGAGATCGAGACTACCTCCATGAGCTAAAAACTAGAAAGCAAGCATTACAATAGACTTTAGTAGCACTAAAGCTACTTATGAAAGAGTTCTTCCAGGGAAGTAACCTGTTTCTGACGCCAAGCAACAATGTGGTCGTTAAGTGACAAAATATTTTTTTGAGATATTATAAAAAACCATAATCCAATTTTAGAATATTGCAATTGTTTAATGATATATCAGCTATGATCGTTAGGGTAAGTTCCGATAAGTCAAACACAGTAACTAATTTTAACTATTATTAAAAGAAAATATTTTTTTTCTATTTACAACGGTTATTTGATCATTTGTCACTTGCCGCGTTGTAGTTAGTGGACGACAATGCTATTTCAAATGGGAGTCCAGTCAGTTGCTCAACTATCTTCAGCAGCTGATGTCTAGTCCTGTGGGGCTTCCTCGGGCCCAAGTAGGTGCCTTGGAAGCGGTTTTATCTGGGTGGCACGATGTGACGCCAGTCGCTGTATATGGCTATACGGAGACTGTCCGGGCTGACGATGCTCAAGTCCCGTTGAATGACGTCATTCCTCATCGTACCGTGGGGCGTCTATGACGCACCGTAAGGTCAATAACTGCCTCAGGGTGACGGGCGCAGTGCCGATGTCACGATGAAAAAATCACAATGATCCGCCGTCAAACAGTATCACCGTGACTCGTTCCGAAGGAACAACGTTCCAAAATCACATAGGTGTTTCTCGGTTCCAATAGCTATCCACGTCACTCACATCACGACATACGTATTTGATACAATGCGCGATCTCCGTTCCGTGGTGACTGAGCGCGCCACTCGTAGTTCTCTTCAAATCGGGCCATTTCGGCGATGGGAGTGAATGAAATAAGATGACTTTCTTTGCTCACTCACAAGGGTCGTAGGTGCTTATACTACTAGAAAGGGCGGATGAAAAAATCTGCAGCAGTTATTATAAACCTATTTATGAACAAAGTAAAATATTTTTGTATATTTGTTTTATTATAGGTATAAGTTAAGTTAAGTTATAAGAGTTGGTATTTTATATTTATATATAATCTACTTTGTGTATTCTACTAGAAATATAATTACATTACACTTTATTGCTATTTTTAACAATCCAAAGATATGCATTAAATAAGTAACAAACAAAATTACATTAAATACAAAATCAACTTTTTGAATGGAATTGAAACTTATACAAATGGAGTAAAAACTTAAATCATTCTTTAGAAAACGACTATAAGTATTAGAAAGAAGCCACTGGCTAAAACCGTATATCGTGATGTACGCTATAGGCATGACAAGGTCACGGAAGTAACAGTACTAACAGTCGTGACAAAATCACGACGATTTATCACTGTGATTTTTTTGGAACCGGAACGACAGTCACGGCGATAGAAATGTAACGCTATTCCCCATGTCTAGTGCCAGGTAGCGGCAGAAAACATTAACGATAAACACATTTGAGATCACTTATACTATTGAAGTTAACAAAACGATAGCGCGTTTCAGAGTACAACTAATGCCATCTAGCGGTGGCGCGATGGAATTAATGACGTGTTAATCTTGTGGCTGCTACATAAAAATATCTGTCTACATTTATTAAATTACTATGTTATATAAATATTATTATGTAGTTACTTATTTTTAAATTATGAAATAGGCAAAAAAAAGTCGTTAAAAAAACTTATTGTAAACCCTGATTTTAGTAAGTAATTCGCAAAAACATACTTGCTCCCTTGTATACATATAGGTTAATTTTCCATTTGTATAGATCCTTATAGACACTTTTATGTTCCAAAACTATTACAGTTGGCGACACGTGTAAGAAATTTTATCTCAGGATAATGGAGTCATTAAAAATTCTTTTAACAGAGAACTTTAATCTCTTTTCTTAATTAACGTTAGAAACTACAGCCACTAAGAATTTTAATCACGGTTCTGATTGAGGTATGAAAGTATTATTACTATGTTGGTACCATAAAAAACTACCAAAAACATATTTATCGATGTCAAGGAATAACAGCAGCAGCAATGTAAGCAACCACACCAAGGTCATACTCCCAAACTAGGAAATTTCCTGTATTATGAGTTTAGTTGCAGTAGAGCGCCTTGTAAAAGAATTCCTCCAGGGAAGTACTGCCACCTTACTTATTTCTGCCTCAAAGCAGTAATCTGAGTTGCGTTCCGGTTTTGAAGGTTAAGGGTGCTGGTTAAATTACAGGTAATTGGGACTTTTTTTTTATAACATCAAGTTACGTGACGAACAAGTCATACGCCTTATGGTAAGCTACATGCCTGTCTGTAACAGTTACAGAGCCACTCAGAGGTTTAAATTGTAAATATCTGAGGGGCACTACCACTGCGCCTGTCACCCTTCGAAACAGGAACACAGCAATGCTGACATTACTGGTTGGCGGCAGAGTAGGTAAGATGGCAGTACTACCCTGGACGAACTCTTCCACAAGGAACTGTACTGCTACTAAAAAACTTGTCAACTTATGTCTCAAGGTGACGGGCACAGCGGCAGTACCCCTCAGATCTTTGAGATTTAAGACTCTGAGTGGTACCTTACCACCAGGCGTACAACATTTTAGTCCCGTCACCTGGTATTGTAAAAAATAATAAAAAATTATTACCTGACCTGACTTAATTTCGAAATTGAGCCCGATACCTCCTCAACTACCGTCCAAGTTGCTGAATCACCGAGGATCTCATTTAAAAAAGTAAAAACACAGAAACCACGTAATAGCAATTAAACTTCTGTGTAAGTAGAAAAGCAGTGCATTTGACACTGTCATTTTGGAACACTGTATGGACAAGTCGTTTATGATTAAAAGCCGAAGCCGGTGATCCGCTGCTCCCGCTGCGATCGTTGCAAAGGGCGAGCTTGGCCTAATAATTTCCTTTTTTGGTTATAGTCTAAGTTATAAGAAATGGTCGTGTATTGGCATGCTTTTAGAATAGAAAAAAAAAACATTTATTGCAACACCACAACACCGGCCATGGGCGTTATTTAACGTAGTTGGTTTTACTGTAGAGTGTTTTAGATATTTTTGTGGAATGAATCCAAATAAATTTCCGGTAACCGTTTTCAATAAACTTTGGCAAATATATGTAATTTCACGAACTTTTGAAGTCGATTTTTTTTTATAAAAAAGTTGTTATCTTATGATTTTTTCTTTAATTAAAATTAAGTTATCTGTTGCAACACAAATTTTAAAGAAAAATAATATTATTGTCTCAGTACTCCACTAGTTTGTTATAATTATTAATACACAGATCGAACAATAAGAAAAATTCCTTCGATCCGGTTTGATTCGAACCAGCGCTTGCAGCATACCGTGCCTGACAATCTCCCAACAGAGCTACGGAACGAACTGCCACACCTTACGAGTTGTTCTGTGTACATATTGCAGATCTTCATTTTTGGCCTTGAACGACTTTTTTGCCGTAGCGCCATCTATGATAAATCTTTGAAGCTTTTTCTTCACGCAGCCAGGTTCCTTTACAGCTCGCACCAGCTGACTAGAAAGGCTTGTCACTTTAGTGCAAATCAAAAATCTTTATTTCATAGGTAAGCAAATCACACTTGAAATATCACATTGAATTAACTGCCTCCGTGGCCGAACGGTTACCACGCCGGATTGCCACGCAGAGGTCCCAGGTTGGATTCCCGGGCCGGGAGAAATATTTGTATGGCCTACATTTATTTCTCTCGTGAGTTTGGGTGTAATTTGTGGTTGTCTATGTGTGTGTCCATGGTACCCGCGACACAGGGTTTCCTAGTGCGGGGTTATGTTGAGTGTGTGCGTTATTATTATTATATGAATAAACGCTACTACACATTCGTAATGCAGATTCCCCTGAATAGAATTAGTAAAAAACTCAAGAGGTTACCATATTGTAAATAGATATTAGTACACACTTATCGTTTACAATATTTTTTTCAAATATCATAGATGCACGAATTCTAGTCATCCAAATACGCAGAAGGTATGTAATAACTTTTGGTATAAAGGTTTTGTAACATTATGGTTTTAAATGATTTATTTTATTTTTTTATTTATTTATTTATTAACTTATATACATTTTTATATTCGTTTATACGACACTGAAACCCTTGAGGGGTTTAAAAGTGGGTACACGGTGGGTAGCAACTGCTTCAACTTATAATAATGGGAATGGTTGAAGGCGAAAGACGCGTTGGAAGACGTAAAAAGTCATGGTTACGAAATATAATTATTATTATTTTTTTATAATAAAAAGTGACGACACAAACAAGTCGTGGGCCTGGGGGTAAGCGGCACGCCTGTCCATAACAGTTGCAGTGCCAATCAGAGCTTTAAATCACAAAGTTCTGAAGGGCACTGCCACACTACCCATCACTTTGAGACATAAGTTGACAAGTCCCATTTGCTTGTAATTTCACCACTATCCTTAACCTACAAAAGCGGAACGCAGTAATGTGATTGCTGCTTTGAGGCAGAAATAAGTAAGTTGGCAGTATTTCTCTGGACGAACACTTTTACAAGAAGCTCTATTACTACAGGTCAGCCGATGTCTTACCATAAAAGCTTATACACATGAAACCGTGACTTTGTGATGTCTGAACCACAACAAAACTATACTTCTTATGGTCGGCTCCCCGTTTCACCTTTATATTCAAAAGAAGCTTCAATAACAGTAAAGGACAGGTATCTTAAACTCTTTTTAATATAATCTGCCCAACGGGGTTCATCAACTTTGTTTAAGTTCCAATAAAGGATTTAAGATGGTAAAGTGAGCGAATGCCAAAGAAAGCTCTTTTTAATATAAAATGTTTCATTACCCATAATAACAATTTTCATAAGAAAACGTTCACAATGTTTCTTTAAAATTGTACCTTATGTGTTTTTTAATATTTTAGGTTTTTAATCGACTTCAAAAAAGGAAGAGGTTCTCAATTCGACTGTGTTTTTATTTTGTATGTATGTTATGCGATAACTTCAGCATTTGTGAACGATGATTGTTTTTTGTTGGATAGAGGGTACCTCAGTATTATCCCATTTAAATTTTAAGAAAGTATTCTACCTGCAAGGGTGGCAAATTATTGGATGTTTCCGGTTTCGCACACTTTCCGGTAAAAGATTTCAATGAAACTTGGCAAATAGATGTAATTCCACGTACTTTTGAGGTCGGTTTTTTAGTACTTTGCACTGAGATTATGTATTGTCGTTTTTGCTCAAAGTGTTTGTGTTTATTTTAAGTGTATCGAGTACTTAGATTTTCGGGTTTACTACCCATTGGGAATGAAACGTTTTATCGGATGTAAATTGCGCATTTTTGTTTGAAACTTATACGCCGTTTTGCTTCGAATAAATAAATTTATATCCAATATTTTATAAATTGCAAAATATCAGCGCGATATGTATTCCATAATCCTGTGCAGCTGAGTCAATCATTAACAATTGTATTGTATCATGTAACCTTTTTTCGTTGTAATATTAATCATGTTGTGGAGTGAATATTTTGATATCAAATCAAGGGAGAAAGGTATCTGGTACCGCACAATTCAGTGTCAGCCTCCTCGTTTACCTTGGTTTGCAGACTGCGACTATGATAGAAAAATACTTGTCATCGTACTAAGGATAGAACGGGACACGTTCCCTTAAACAGTTTTGCTTTCTTAATGAAAAAAAAAACAATTCTCCTAACTGCGAGTTATGCGGAGTAATGGAAGATGCGTATCATTTGATACTATGTGTCCGATACGAACAACAGAGGGCGGCGTTGTTGAGAGACCTGCAGATCAACTGAACATCCTTAGGTGCTGTAAATTGTATATTAAGCAATTCCCAAATGAAACAGCCAAAAAGACTATTACTATTTGTTGAATCGGCTTTCCAATAGTTTAGGGTACGATGGAACTGGCATATACATTGTATAAAAGTTCCTAAACAAATAAAGATTAAAAAATAATATGGGCATATGGCGCTAATACTAAATAAAATAACATAGCCGGCATTATCCATAAAAATCTGTGCAATTAGAAGGAGTAGAGCTCCTTGTGAAAGAGTTGGTCCAGGTAAGTACTGCCACCTTACTTATTTCTGACGCCAAATAGTAATGTCAGCATTACTGTGTTCCGGTTTTAAAGGGTTAAGGGTGCTGGTGAAATTAGAGGCACGTGGGACTTGTCAACTTATGGACAGGCATGTTGCTTACCATCAGGCGCACGACTTGTTCGTCCCGTCACTTAATATTATAAAAAAAAAAAAATAAGCGCCATCTAGTTGATTTGTTTGTTACCTAAAAAGTGATAATTGGTACACGTTGCGACATCTGGTGTACTAATAGGTACTAAATACCCGACTATGCTGTCTTGTACCTCGATTAGAAGTCCTCTTCACTTATTGGTCCATGGTATTATGTATAAATAAAAATATTCACACATCGAATATATAACCAGAAATAGAGACGAAATAAGGGCCCTACGTTCCTGCTAACTAATCAGTGATACATCACTTATAAACATCAATTCTCGTTTGCGCTGAAACATAGAAGCGCCAGCAACTGACACGTGTATTTCAAAAAATATTCTGTATTTACTGTAATAAAGATAATATCTCTAACAATGGCGTCCTGTTTCATTTGGTGGTGTGGGAAAAACAGCAAAACATCTAATTACAAAACAAATGGAATCAAATTCCATCGGTAATTAAATATTAAATATGTAATTTTGCAATTTTCGTCCATTATAGCAAAGCTCAAGTTAAACTGGCCGTTTTCAAGTGAAACAATTGACGACACCCGTCAATTGTTTCAAACTCTAGCTGACCAATCGGAACACAGTTGTCGCAGTAATGATATGGCAGAATACTTTTCAAACAAATTAAATGACATTTCGTATCTATTTCTGGTTATATTTTCGATGTCTTCACATTATTCGCAACAAGATCTGTCCAGTTTTTTTTTTATTTCAGTAATCAATAATCAGTAATTTTATTGCAATTCCACAATGAAAAAATATACAAAAATGGAAACTTATAACCACCAATATGAGACCAATCGTGGACCCTGTTGGGCACAGCTATTTTACTAGAGAGGAGGACGCTATGCTGATATATCTCCTTTTCAAAGAGTAAAAATTGTTTAAATTGTAAAATTAAATTGTATAAATTATTTAAGTTTTAAGAATTATATAAATTAAATGCACTGAATAACAAAATTCCATAAAGTAATAATAGTAATCCTGAATTCAACATAACTAAAATGTAATTAAAATATCAAATAATATAAAAAATATTAGTAAAAAATAATATAAAAAGAATCATAGTAACAATAATTAATAAGAAAATAATATAACTATAATTTCATTAACTATTTTTCATTATTATTTTTATAACACTAATTTCATTAATTATTTTATTAATTTTCTAATTGTTTTTTGTTATGACAGTTAGATGCACGAGGAATTCAGGTCGTTTAAATGCGCCCTAAGAAGAACTTCACATTATTATGTAAACTTTGATGTACACGAGAACCTTAGGAGGTTAACCGCTATAATTTCCTGCCGTAGCCCATACCAAGTAACTCAGGAGTGGTGTTTTGATAGCGGACCCTAATCCAGGCGGCTCCGCGGGGCGTCACACTGGGTCTGACGTTTTTCAATTACAGCCGTTCACTATGTAACACTCTGTGTAAACTAACGCATTATTCCACGTCAATTTGACGTTTTTTGTTTACATGTTTTCGCGTAATCTTATTTGTTGTTTCTATAATGGTTTGTTGGGTTGACAGGTTTACACAACTACCGTGAATGGTTTGGGGTTTTTTTTGTTGTTGTCAGTTTGGTATTAATCATTCTACGTGCAATTTAAGTCATGTTAGTTAGACGTGGTTTGCAAATTCCAAATTCTTTGTAGCAATAACTTTAGACATTTTAAAACAACCTGTATTTTAAATATTTTTTACTACCAGTAGAGTTTGCTCAGGGAAGTACAGCTACCTTATCTATTTCTGCGGCCAAGCAGTAATGTGAGCATTACTGCGTTCCAGTTGCTGGTGAAATTATTGGACTTGTCAATTTATGTCTCAGGGTGACTTAAACAGGGTGGTTTAAAGTTCTGAGAGGCCCTGCAACAGTTATGGAAAAGCGTGTCGCTTACCACCAGGCGCATGACTTGGTCATCTCGTCACCTGGTATTATATAAAAAAAACGACGTGACGTATCAATTCCTTTCAACACGAAAAAGCAAACAACATGTATAATAAAATTTTTAACAGTCAATTTACACGTATTATCACAAGTCTTAATTGATTTATATATTTATTAAAGAAAACCAATAGCCTATTATAATCATATTATTTATACTACAAGTCTATACTAAGGCCAATTAAAATTAAACTATTATTTAGTTTTATTTTCGAAACTAAATGTGTTGGTTTTTCAAACAAACCAACGTTTCGAGCCCTTGACTTGTTCCACTGTCATGCATGCTATATAACCTGAGGGTACATTCGGAACCTTACGATAACTCAGTTGTCGACTGATTTCTTTTCATTTTTATTCACAACACCCGAATCGAACGTCAAACTGTCGTATTCGAAACCGAACCGAAATGACGTCACACACGTACGATTACTCGAACGTCTCGACCGGCAAAGGCTACAAACGTTATTCAGAACACAGCTATCGAATGAAAGTTACCGAACGTCTATTGTTTACAAACATTGACTTACAAATAAATGGACGAGACGGGTCTAATACAAAAACCACGAAAAAAATGTCCCAAGTCAACCTATTCGAAATTTAAATTGTTATGTCATCGCAGTATCGCGCTGTCCGTAGAACAAATGAAGACTAAAGCGGAGTGTCGCGCTCTGTATACGATTTTAGCGCCTTACAAGTGCGGACACTTTTTAGCGCGGACCCGACGTCCATATAATTGTAAGTCAATGTTTACAAAGCAAGAATGTAATATGGAAATCTCTTATTAATTTTAAATAAAGTTTGGATTTTGTTCAATTTTATTAATGTATTTTAATGCAATACTAATACATTTTAGGCCTTTAAAGTCTTAAAAATAAAAGGATTTTCATTTTTCTTATAATTTATTTCACCTACTAACGCTGTTGGATAACGATATCGTATCCGAGTCCGGATCGAACGTTTAAGTCGGAATGTTCTGAATAACTCGGAGAGCGCCCTTCGATTCGAGAACGATATCCAATCGAAAGATGCGGTTAAAATATCGAAGTGTTTTGAATCGGAGTCCTACGGAGCGGGAACGTTGCTTTGTTTGAAAAAACAAATATACGCGATTTGGAGATATTATTTTTGTAAAATAACTCCACTACACAAATTTTTATTATAATCATCACAAATTTTTTATCTAGTGAACTAGGTGTAACTAGCTGCGCAGAATGCCGAAATGTCTAGTACAAAATTAAATATTTTTAACAAAAACACATAGGATCATTACGTAGTTCAGACGGTAAGAGTATTACGACGTGCAGTATGGTCGTGAGTTCAAGTCCCATGGGGGTCGAAGAAATTTTTTCTGTGTTTGATCTTTGTTTGAATAACTATTTTTTTAAAACAAAATACCGATCATAAAACTTAGTGGAATTGCATCTGTTTGCCAAGATTTTTTGAAATCAGCTACCTGAAAGTGCATGAAACCGGATTCATCCCCTAGTTTGCCACCCTTTGTGGTGAAATATTTAAAAATAATCATCAAAATCAGTTTACAAGTTATCTACTAAATTTTATCTGAAAAATTAATAGTCTGTCTGGGAAACTTAAGCTATATTGCCCAAAGCATTCGCATAGCTATACAAATGGGGAACGCTGCCAGCATCTTGGGCACCTTGCCGCGGGGACCCAATTTTATTCATAAAATTCAATCCTAGTTTTAGTTTCCAGTGTATGTGCTTTTATTTTCTAATAAACATGTACACAATTTATAACAAAAGCCGGACTGTTAAAAGAGGAAGCCCAAACAGCCGACAAACTTTTCAAAAGAGTATAAAAACTGCAACGCAACTGTAACTCATAAACAGCCTTTGCGAAGGCAGTGGGCCGGATATAATCTAGTCTAATTACTGGAAGACTGCTACTCGTCACAAGTTTACTAATAAAGTGGATGGTTAAGTTCCCAACAGGCCCGGCTTCAGTTTAGGCACGGTACACATTGATCGACTTGTTGTTACTGTAACCTCGAAAATCTCGAAAACCTCGCGTACGATTTTTATCATAGTTTGTTTTTGCTGATTATTGTTGAAGCAAAACCTAAACGTTTTGCTTAAATATATTAGTGGACAAAGTATATGAAAGAGGTACGATTTTAAAGTAATTAAAATGCTAACTACAAACATTATTGTGCTTTTTATTACTATTGTTGCAAAGACTGAGCAAACACAAAGAAAAATTATTTAGCAGCAGTTGAGCACCTTACCTATTTCTGCGACAAGCAGTAATGTTAGCATTACTGCGTTCCGGTTTGGAAGGGTAAGGTGCTGGTGGCAATTACAGGCGCATGGGATTTGTTAACTTATACATTACGCAAAAGCGTGTCGCTTACCATCATACGCACAACGTGTCGGTCCCGTCACTGTTTTCATAAAAAAAAGTGACGGAATTTTAGTAAAATAAGATGTAATAAAAGTAATATATCCTTTATCACCTGCAGTTTAGTAAAATGGCGTGTTTGTCAAGTGCCATGTTATATTTTATTGAATCTATTTTTGTCAGTTTTCCTTATCGAAAGATGCTACTTATCGTATGTGTAACTTTATATAATGGTGTTTAATATAGTTTTTCAATAGTACATTTTCGGTAGTATTGAAAAACCGAGATAGGCGCCATCTTGCCGCCTTGGGAGTATTTCATAACATTTTTCCAGTCACACATATTGCTGCTCAATGGCGATCTCATATTCAACTTGTCAACCTTTGTAACTCGCTTTTATAGGCTCGTGTACACTATTGAGCTAAACGGGGCGCAGAAGAGCTCCGTTTTGGCGACTAAAAGTATTTTTCGAAATTTTGCTCTGCTTCGTTTTGGTATATAATGGTTCTAAAGAAATTTGGATGTACGGTAGGTCGTTTGTTAAATACAATTGACTTATGTAAGAGATATTTACAGCATAGAAATAAAAAAATACATATATTTTGTACCTCGTTTCATTATAATGTAGTATATTGTTTGTAATTTTGAAACATAGCCGTTCTCCATATAAAAGTGGAAGTGAAACACTTCGTGTGAATCCTTGGAATAATATCCACAACATAAGAGTGGAAAGCAAGCCTGTGTTTAGTCCCGCGATGATGAAAAGGGGAAGGCGCAATTAAATAGTGCAATTCCATCGCACACTCCCTGTGATATATTCTGTAGAATACCTGATAGATAAGCAGGCAACTTTACGGAGGTTGTAAGAAGTAAGAGAGGTTTTCTACCACAATGAGAATCCAAGGGTTTGAGTTTATGTGTGTATGAATTTCCACATACAAATGGCCTATAAATTATATACAAATGGTTATTTGACTTACGCAAGCTTAAGTTTGATCGTGTAGACGGACCTTATCATGTCTTCGATCCTATAGCATTCTCCAGTGAGCCCTCCTCCGAAGCGAGTAAAGATCGAAGTAAAACTTTTGAAATTGATCCTCCAGTACAGAGTTCGGGATCGTCTTTGTCGAGTGCTGTATTTCAGTTATTTATTCTATCCGTTCAAGCTCTGTTAGTTCAATCTTACACTTAGGCTTGTTTACTACGAGAGATAGGCGTTTGTTTTCAAATATTTTTGAAGTGAGTACTTTCTTAATAATATCAATAATACAACTCAATTATTTTTATTGTCTTCGTAACATGCACCGTTAATTTCTAAGTTACGCACATTTATAGTAGTACTTATAAAACTTTTCCGTTTGTCTGTTTTTTGTCTTTTATACCGATTTCAAAAGAAGGAGGAGGTTCTCAATTCTCAATTTTTATGTATGTTGCGCGATGACTCCGGCGTTCAAAGTTTATGAACCGATTTTGATGATTCCTTTTTGTTGGAAAGAGGGTACCTCGGTAATGGTTCCATTTAAATTTGAAGAAAATATTTCATCTCTAAAGGTGGCATACTAGAGGATGAATCCGGTTTCGTGCACTTTCCGGTAATCGATTTCAATAAAACTTAGCAAACTTTTGAGGTCAGTTTTTCAGTACTCTGTACTGTGATTATTTATGATCAAGAGACGGGACGAAAAAGTCGTGCGCCTTGTGGTAAGCGACACGCCTGTCCATAACTGTTGTAGTGCCACTAACAGCTTTATATCACAAAGATCTGTGGGGCACTGTCACTGTGCTCGTCACCCTGTGACATAAGTTGACAAGTCCCATGTACCTAAATTTCACCAGCACCTTAAAAAACCGGAACGCAGTAATGTGAGCGTTACGGAGCATTAAGAAGCACTACTGCTATTAAAACTATTTTATTTTATATGGTTGCCCTGTAACCTGTCGCTAAAGTTTTCCTTTTAAAATTAAATAAAGGAAACATGGTGATACCATTCTAGTAAATCTAGTTCATTATAGGTTTTCACCTATTCTTCTTCTTATCGTATTAATACTATACTATAATGCATGTTATCGTGGTGTAAGGGTTTGTCAATCGACGTATGGTACCTACTAGTCGAGCGAACTTACGAGTACAAACACGGGTGCGAGCACGTGCTGCTTTTGTTTTTCAATAAGTTTATCTATGTCATTTTATTTCGACATTGTCGCCCACTAAATAATAAAATGCCGTAACCTCAAAAGTAATTTTTGGAAAATTAAAAAAAGTCTAAATACATTGGCTTGGAGCCAAATATAATAAAATTCTATTTGATATAAAAATTTGTATTTTTTTTATTTTATTTAGTTAAATTTCCAAAAAAAAAAATACTTTTCCAATTACTTAGTCACTTTATTACTTAGGGTGAGACATGTATACTTTGCAAGCTCAGCGACGGTTTCAGGTGTCAAAACAAGGGACACCATTTTAGTGGCCAAAAATTATGTAAATTAAATACTATAAACATTGACTTACAAATAAATGGAGGACGGGTCTAATACAAAAACCACGAAAAAAATGTCCCAAGTCAACCTATTTAAACGTAGTGACATGTAAAGGAATATGAAAAAGCTAAAACGGTGAATTTAAATTGTAAAGTCATTGCAGTACTGTCTAATTTTGCTTGCTTCGCTGTCAGTCGAACGAACGAAGACTAAAGCGTGAATGACGCTCTGTATACGATTTTAACGCCCTATAAGTTCGGACACTTTTTAGTGCGGACCCGACGTCCATATAATTGTAAGTCAATGACTATAAAACAAAATATTAATATGCCAAAAATGCTCATTTACTAAGTTTAGACAACTACACTATTAAATTTCTAAGATTTAATTGTATATCTTTACGATAATCGTATAATAATTATTTATTAGACACTAATTTCATCGCGCTCATACCCCGCGCGGCCATCGCGCGGTCGCCGAGCGGAGGCCGCGTGCATCTAACTGTCATGGCTAAATACGTTCTATTTATTTAGCATTTACATTTTAACTTAAATCAATCCCGCACATGCGGGCGAGTCTGGCTTGATTTTGGGCGACCGCGCCGTTGTATTATTCAGAGGAATTTAAATGTTGTTGCCTAGACTATAGAATTCAGATTCGCCATTGATGTAGGTACATGAAGGCGTGGGAACTGGACGGTCGCCGCGCGGCGGCTACGCGAAAACTTTCGCCTCGTGTAACTGAGCGCTCAAGGTTCCTTTTTTTAATGTTACAAAAGCTTCCTTTAAGTTTGTTTTACTTGTATTTATATCAACTTATAATGGAATAAACATATTTTTAATATTTAAATTTTAGAAATTCCATTTGATAATACGGAGTCAAACGTTGTTTGACAAGCTTTTGCAATATCATAAGGACTTACAAGTTATCTGTTCAAAAAGTCATGTACCAAGCATCGGGAACGTCAAGAACGACACCATCATCTGCCACCAGTGCAGTCTGTGTAGCTTGTGGTCTCAAGAAGCCCACGAATTAATACTTACTAGGCTCATAATCAACAAAATAACAAAAAAGAGATAGGTTTCAGCAATCAATACTACATCGTTATCTTGACACATCCATGTGGACATGTCAAAATAAAAAATACTATAACTTGTTAAACAACTCTTCAGCACTATGCTTTCGTAGACAATAGACCTAACGTATAACTAAATTAAAGTTACTTTCCAGTGAACATTTTCTATTTATTCGAACGCGATATATCAACGACACGTCTAAACGTAGAACCATGTTTATGTCAACGCTAGAAATATTAGGATATTCCGCTAAAAATCCAAATAAACAGACGCAAACACACCACATCAGTATTGTGTACCGCGTGAATCGAAGCAATGGTACAGGGGCGTACATAGGAGTTCACAGGACACAATTTAGGGGCTACAAACGTCTACACTGTGATATTATGCAGTTATTATATTATAGCCCGTAATTAGTTTCGTAGTTGCAATTATTAATTTTTATTCCCCTTTAATTTTTTTTCCTATACAATGCGAAGGAAGGAATTTAATATTATGTATTGTATATTCAAAATGAAAACAGAATATCGATAAATTTTTTATCGAATATTTTTCTACATCATCATCTGGTCGAGACTTTAGTACACCTTTAATACACTCTTATAGTGTATAATATATTATGATGTACTCATCAAATAGATGGAACCACTACAGTCGAACTAGGAAAAGTCCTGTATCTCGACATGACGCGCGTTTCCCATGGGTAAAAGAAATAATACGTAATAACGAGATCATCAGGATCTGCAATTAGCATGGGTGTCCCTCAAGGTTCAATTCTAGGCCCATTTTTGTTTTTAGTTTATATTAATGACTTACCTAGCCTCATGGAGGGTATAAAAAATGAGATAGTATTGTTTGCTGATGATACTTCCTTATTATTTAAAGTTAAAAGGCACCAATGTTCCTACGACGATGTGAACAATGTATATCTAAAGTAGTTGATTGGTTTGCTGTTAATAACCTACTTCTTAATGAGAAAAAAACAAATTGTGTGAAATTTACATTACCCAATGTTAGAGAGACGGTTACAAACATTGTAGTTAGAAACGAAAAATTGAATCTTGTGGATACAGTTGTATTTCTAGGTATAACGTTAGATGCTAAATTGCAATGGGGTTCCCATATAAGTAAGTTATCAAAACGGCTCGGCTCTACAGTGTACGCGATTAAAAAAATAAGGAAATTTTCAGACGTCGAAACCGCTAGATTGGTTTACTTCAGCTACTTTCACAGTCTAATGACATACGGCATTTTGCTTTGGGGTAATGCCGCCGATATCAATAGAATCTGTGTCCTGCAAAAACGTGCTGTTAGGGCAATTTACAATCTGGGCCCCAAAGTATCTTTGAGAGATAAGTTTTAGGAAATTAACATTCTTACGCTAGCCTCACAGTACATTTATGAAAATGTAATTTATGTTAAAAGGAATAGTAATTTCTTTATGAAAAATAGTGACAGACATAATATTAATACCAGGAATAGAAATAAACTAGCTTTTCTTGATAGTCGTCTTCACAAAGTCAACAAATCATTTAACGGGCTATGTATATCCAGATTTTTTCGCCATTATAAGGTCGCGTGTTGCATGTTTTTGGGGCCGCCTCCGCGCGTCTGACAACGGGATCCTTCGTACTCTCTCGGAGCACATGGACAACGGTTTCTACAAATACTGGACCTCCGTGCATCGTAACGAAAATAAAAAGTGACTGCCCTATAAATTCTATAGGTGCTATACTATGTTTGACATATTTTTAATTTTTATAATTTTTAATTTTTAAAATTTATTATTTTTAATTTTTAAATAATTTTTATTTTTTATTTTTATTTTTAATTTTTAATTTTAATTCTAATTTATATAATTTTTAATACTATTTATATTTTTGTCGTATGACTTTTATATGGGTGTGCCGTACCTGTCAATAAAGAACTTTATTATTATTATTATTATTATTATTGTATACGCTTCTATAACAAGATTCCGGTTGATATACAAAATTTGCCTTTCACGAGGTTTAAAACTATAGTGAAACACAAACTTTATACTAAAGGTTATTATACAACTTCTGCGTACTTGGATGACAAAAGTCCGTGGTAGTAACCCGTTTAGCTCATGGAGGTAGTCTCGATCTCTGATGTTTCAAATAAAATAAAAAAATATTGTAAATGTTGAATGTGTACAAATGTTCTTTACAAAGAGCAACCCCTAGAGTTTCTTGCTCATTCTTCTCAGGGGAATCTGCCTTACGAATGAGCGGTAGAGTTTAACCATTGTGACGATTTCAAGTGTAATAATGCTTACCTATGAAATAAAGATTATTTTGAATTTGAATTTAATATAATAATTTATTTATTTGTGTTTTTATAATAGAAATAGTGTATGGTTTCTTTCGGAAGAAAGTATAATTAGTATATAATATAATAAGTACGTTGTTATTGTACGTCGCAGCGTCCGGACAACGCGCTCAGGATGCAGTTGGAATTGTCGCGCAGTCTTGCGCATAATGACTGCAAATCCGTCTGTGTGCGCCTCCGCGAACATACCCGAGATGCTGCAAAAGCGCGGCAGCCCCAAAAACTCCCGGAACTCGACGTTGTATTGCAAGCGCAGGCCATTCTATTAAGTCCTCCGCGTATAGTCGACCCACAGACTGCACGTGCAAACATACATTAAGCTTTAAAAACGTAAATCTTACTACTTACTTTACTATAATAATGTAATGCCATTGTTACAATAAGAAGAACTGTAAATGTTTATTTATTGAACGTCACGATGTTTTACTGTTTTACCACCATGATTTTCAAATATTTTTTTTATGAAACTACTCCACTCATTTGTTATTATTATTGATGCAAAAGATCAAACACGAAGAAAATTTCCTTCGGTCTGACGGAACTTGAATCAGTGGCTATTGCCTTGCCGGGGCCAACGCTCTTAACCAACTGACTTATAAGAAGAGAGAGAGAAGATCTTACGATTGTCTTTACGTGTTTATTACTGGTCTTTGTTTTAGAACGGCTTTTATCTCTAGCAACGCACCCTTATTGCAGAGGCCGGAAAGTAAGGGTTTGCCGGACGAGTATGAGTTACAAGGCCAGGTGCCTGCGAGGCCTTGTATTAAGTAATAAGAGTCAAGCAATCCCCGTTCCCGCTGAGGCATGTATAGTGCTTTTCTCATACAATGTGAGGAAATAATAAAAGATTAAAGAGAGGAAGATGTATAATAGAATAATAATCTCAGTACAGAGTACTAAAAAAACCGACCTCAAAAGTACGTGGAATTACGTCTATTTACTAAGTTTTATTGAAATATCCCTAGTTCGCCACTATACAGGACTTGACACTGGAGATAATAATAATCGGTTTTCATTACTCAATGTATATTGAGAGAAAAACGCCTTGAATTGGAGAAATAGCAAAATCAACCATTAAAGTGATTGCTCCTAAATTAAAGTTAGGCGCTATTTATAAAAATGAATCTTCATGCGTGAACAGCCACCATTGGAAGTGGGTGATTTTCTTCAAAATGCAATGGGACCATTATGGAAGTACCCCCTTTCCAACAAAAAAAGAATAATGAAAATCGGTCCACAAATACCGGAGTTATCGCGTAACATACATACAAAAAAAGAAAAAAAAATAACATACAGACAAATTGAGAACCTCCTCCTTTTTTGAAGTCGGTTAAAAAGTAATATTTGATATGTTAGGACAATTGCTAAACGAAAATAGTATTTTACCGCCTTTTTTTTAAAAGAAGCAAGCGGTACGTTAACTATTATTAATTTCCGCAATTAACAACACTGCGCAGTTGGCTGTATGAGTTTTTCTTTCACCTGTTTAGACAGTTCATTGTTAATCGATTGTTCGAAGAGAGATTTAAAAGCTTGGAGCAGAGGATAGTAATGGATTTTCATACTTACGTTGTAGGCCATGACCGGGAAGAAGTTTCACGGGCCATAAATGGCAAATTTTCCGTGTTCGTTTCTTGAGAATAATATAAACATTTCCGAGCATGTTTGAGAAAATGTTCTTCTAAACTTATACATACGTAGTTTACAAAACTTTTGTATAATGGTTGTTAAAGTCCCTCAGTCCGCGCCATGGCCTCTAAATCGAGGGCATGTCGGTCGCACGCCTCGCGCAGCGCGGCACGAGCGCTTCGCAAACAAGCCCACAGAATCGAGCACTCGATACATTCGATTCCATCGCGATAATACATCTATGTGTTGCGAATTTAAAATATTTTTTTTACACGCTTACAGATAATTTTTATGTCCTTTGATTTATTTCGATACTCTTCTTATTTGAAATGTATAATCGACTTAGATTGATCTTGTCAGATGAAATTTGTTTTGAAGCCGTGCGAACCTGTAATGAGAAATTTCTTCAGCTACGAAAGTAAAATTTATAAATTTGACAATCAGAGCTCTGATTTCAGAAGAGGAGATTCAGTAGCAGTGGAGCTGCTTATGAAAGAATGAATCCAGGAAAGTATAACCACCTATTTATGGGAAGTATACCTATTTATGCTGCCAAGAAATAATGTAAGCATTAGTGCCTTCCGATTTTTAAGGGTACTAGTGAAACTATAGGTGCATGGACCTAGTCAACTCTCTGTCTTAAGGTAACAGGCGCTATAGCAGTTGCTTAAAAGAATTGTGTTGGCTGTTCCAACCGTCAATCTGGAACACAGCATTCAAACTCAAAGATCTCAGATCTTAGCGATTAAAGCTCTAAGTGACACTACAACTGTTACGGGTAAAGCAAACGCTAGTTGTGCAATGCGCAAAGGGTAGCGAGCATGCCTACAGCTCCAGTACTTATCTGGAAAATAGGGAAGGTAGTGTACGTGAACCCGAGGCACTAGCCTCTTGACAACTGAATGAAGTCAGTTTTTTTAATAATATCAAGTGACGGGACGAGCAAGTCGTGCACCTGATGGTAAGCTACACGCCTGTCCATAAACGTTGCAGAGCCACTCAGAGCTTTAAATTGCAAAGATCTGAGGGCTATGCCACTACGCCTGTCGTCCTGAGACAAGTCCTATGTGCCTGTAATGTCACTGGCACCCTTGCCTTTCAAAACAAGGAACTTTACTGCTAATACTGTGACAACGGTCTGTGACAACCCTGTACACTGGCTGTTCTGTGGTTCCTGTGCACGAAAGATATGGGTAAAAAGGCCGCTTACCACCAGGCGCACGAAATCAAGGTCATGATGTTTCTACGACTTTAGAAACACAGTTTTGTACATCGACTTATACCAATTATATCTGATTTCAAAATAGGTAACCGAATATCCCGAGGACTAACCCTAAATGAGCTTGAAATTCTTTTCGGGCATGGAAATCTGGATCATCTAGTGTTAACAACTGGGCTACAGACTCAGATGTCATAGTTTATAGATGCTAAATTTCCGTGGCAAAAGTCTGCTTCCATACGCCTCTATAACTCAAGTCGTAGATCAAGGAGAGCAGCTAGAACAGATAGGTATATGTATTGAATTTGTTGAATATTTCGGCCGCTTCCAACTTCAACGGATCGGGAACTCTTGCAACTTTTATTAGGATACTTGTAAAATTTCCACCTATCTCCCTCCAAGTGCTCTCAGTTGATTAAATAAGAAGAATTGACTTAAGCGTCGGCTGTGTTTAGTTAGATTTTTCAATTATCCCTTTTTTTAATTTGCTAAATTGCTTTTTTCGGTCTGCGGGTGGCTTTTGGATTGTCGAAATGTTGCTTAATTTGTTTTAAATAGTTTACGGGTTTTTTCGTCGAAAATCTCGTATTCGAATGTTTTATTGGAATTCATTAGATATTTAATTGAGAATTAATTTCAGTACAGAGTACTAAATAAACCGACCTCAAAAGTTCGTGGAACTACATTTATTTGCCAAATTTTATTGAAACCGGATTTATCTCCTGGTTAGCCAATATACGGGACTTAATTCAGGAGATAATAGAAATTGGTGCTCACTGCTTAAAGTATATTAAGAGAAAAACGCCTTCAATTGCAGCACAGCAAAATCAACCATTAAAATAACTGCTCATTATAAAATTTAGGTGCTATTTATAAAAATATGTCATCATGCGTGACCTGAACGTGACGTGAAAATATTATATAATTTTTTTTATATATATAACATTCCATTTAAACCATTTATTCCATCCATTCCGCCATTTTGTTGTTATACGAATAACGTACATATATATTTTTTTATGATATCAAATGACGTCTTAAATTGCAATGATCTGATGGGCACTATCTAGTAGTAGCACTATGATGATCTCAATACTAAAATACCGACCTCAAAAGTCATTCATCCCCTAGTTTGCCACCCTCAGAGGTGGAATATTTTCTTCAAAATTAAGCGGGACCACTAATGAGGTAACCTCTTTCCAACAAAAAAAGAATCATCAAAATTGGTTCACAAATTAACCGGAATTATCGCGTAACATACAAAAAACACACAGTCGAATTATAATAATAATAATATAATAATAACGCACACACTCGACATAGCCCCGCACTAGGGAAACCCTGTGTCGCGGGTGCCATGGACACACACATAGACAACCACAAATTACACCCAAACTCACGAGAGAAATACATGCAGGCCATACAAATACTTCTCCCGGCCCGGGAATCGAACCTGGGACCTCTGCGTGGCAGTCCGGCATGGTAACCGTTCGGCCACGGAGGCAGTTATTAGTAGTAGTAATTGAGAGCCTCCTCCTTTTTTTCAATTCGGTTAAAAACTCATTTACATTATTAAAACAATTTGTCACATGCAATTCATATAGTATTTTCTTAAATCTAGACATAGGTAACATTTTTATATAGTCATACATTATATAATTTTACGCACATGTTATAGCAATTCATTTGAAAACATGTAGTAGTGTGTATAATTCGAGCCAAACGATAGGGATATCGGGTTAAAAAATTAACATTTTTTGAAATAAATAAATAACTATGTTTTTTGACAAAAATACACATCTCGAATATATATAAGGAAGGAAGCACCACACATCGCGATTACGTACTTCTCCTGTAGGATAAAAGCGCGATTTATGTGAACAGAGTTACCTCAGACAACAATTCCATACTGCAGAGTCGAACACACATAACCGTGGTAGGCCATCTTAGCAATTTTCTGGTCACAGATGTTTTTTAACCGGTAAATTGTGTACACAAATTTGTTGATTTTTTTTCATAAACTGATTCAACATGTTCTGTCCGGGTCAAACGTGTGTCGAGCATGTTTAGTAGAATAACAATATTTTTATTATTCTACTAATATCTAGTTGCAATGGCACTTGAGTCTCAATGAATGTTTGCAGGTCTTGTTGTGGTCATAGCTAAGTAAAATAGCACTGTAACACTCGTGGATGGATGTCTTTATTAATCTGTCACGAAGTGTACCGAATTCGCAGGACTGACTAAGATTCTTCAGATCGGTTAAAAACTCATCTATAATTTCGCCATCTTGGTGTTTCCTTGTGAAGAACTTGTGACTTTCATAGGTTACATTCGTTTTCGATGTTAAATAGTCATCAAGCCGATGTGCAAGTGTTCGAACCACCATATCACGTCTTACATCCCCGCAGAGCGCAAAGTTTGGCCTGCAGGCACAAATCCTCTCACAGCTGGTGGAAAGCCAACGACCCCCGCCCCAGTCAAAAAGGAAGAAGACGACGACGATGTCGATCTCTTTGGATCCGATGATGAGGAAGAGGATGCAGAAATAGAAAGGATCTGAGAAGAATGTCTTAAGCCTTATGCAGACAAAAAGTTTAAGAAACCAGCCCTCATTGCCAAGTCATCCATTATCCTAGATGTCAAACCTTGGGATGATGAAACAGACATGAAAGAAATGGAAAAGCATGTCAGATCCATTGAAATGGATGGTCTCTGGGGAGTCCATTTCTACTCAGGAAAACAGTCATTGAGGGTGACAGCTGTCCTATCTGTAAGCCCTAAAGGTTCGCGAGAGCTATGCTGGGGGGCCTCGCAGAGTTGAGCGTTGTACAACGCAAGTGGCCGTGAATGCCACGAGTGTTACAGTGCTGTTTTACTTATCTGTGACCACAACATTAATTATGTTGTAAATAATGACATTCCTTCATCAAATCAATAATAATCGAAGTTGCATTACTAAAACAATATGGAAATTACTATGCATATTTTAAATTTTATCTTCATCATTTTAATTTTTATCACCAATTTAATCATCAAATTATATATACATATTATTAATACACTACGCCATCGACTCGCCATTGAAAAGCAGAATACCGCCAAAAATTGCAATGGCAGTTGTATAGTTGCTCAGTGATCACTCACTGACAAGGCATTACTCTAAACTTTTAACAGAATACTAGTCGTACAAAATCCTATAATTGGCTGACAACAGATGATTGAAAATTAATTTTGGGCTGCTCACGTCTGCCGCATGCCGAGAGAGTTGAGGGCCAAGATAACCACGGAACGCTAGCCCAACAACTCAAAACGGAGATGTGGTAGACCACATCGAAGATGGCGGGAACATTTGGACTCCTTTGTAAGGAACTGGTCAGATATTGCCCTAAGACGTGATCAATGGGAATAGAGACGAAAAGCCTTTGTCCAGTGAAGTCAAAGAAAACATGCGCAATAACAGAGCACGCTCGATATTTTTCTAAATGTTTTTTCACTTGACACTCAATAATAATAACGCACACACTCAACATAGTCTCCCACTTGGGAAACCCTGTGTCGCGAGTGCAATGGACACACACATAGACGACCACAAATTACACTCAAAGTCACGAGAGAAATAAATGTAGGCCATACAAATATTACCTACTCCCGGCCTGGAAATCAAACCTGGGACCGCTGCGTGGCAGTCCGGCATGGTAATCGTTCAGACACAGAAGCAGTTAATAACGAAGAGTTGGTTGCACTGACTGGGTATTTATTTTATTTTTCGATTGGAGATTTTCACATTCATAAATATAAACTTCGGTTAGAGTTGGCCATTCATTTTGAGCAATTTTATGTAGGAAGAATAATATTACTAACAAGCGTAGTTTTATTAGCGTAGTACCAGCTTAAATGAAAAAATATATATAATATACTATGCCCCTTTCATAGCCTTTACAAGAAAAAAACCTACTCCAAAAAAATATTCATGTTTTTTTCATCTTCTGACTTATCGTATCAGTAATGTACATTCTACTAGTTAGATATAATAAGGCAGTCACACATAATTTAGCACAAGCTTGTTACAAATGGTGAGTTAAGTATGTAATATTTTCTTTATACTGTAACTGGATATTACAGTGTTTATAGTTACTCGTAAATATTCACTCTTAGAGTGAATCATGATCAGACATTTCATCTGATGAAAAGGGGCTGCACGATAGTGTATCCCATGGGATATAAGTAAGCTTACAGGGCTTAAAACTATAGTAAACCCAAAACTTTATACACAACGTTACTTATTCAGCTTTTGCCGATATTGATTACAAAAATTCGTTCAGCCCTTTCCGTTTTTTTTTACTTAAAATTGAATATTGTAAATGTTTGTGAACATTTCTATTCACCCAAAACGACTGGTACAGTTTCTCATTGTCCAATAATAGTGTCTAATTAATCATCATCATCATCAGTTCATTTATACGCCCCACTGCTGAGCACGGTTCTCCTCTCAGTCGAAGGTTTAGGCCACACTGGCCCAACTTATCGCTGTCGGCTTATTCGACGTACAGGTTTCACCACGATATTTTCTTTCACCGAAAAGCTTGTGGTAAATTTCGCGCGTAAATTCTGAAAAACTCTGAAAAGCAAGCTCGGATTTGAACTCACGGCCTCTGAGAGGCAATAGGTCAAACCATTAGGCTACCATGGCCTTTTTTATTACCACGGCTTATCTATGATATAAAGATATTTTTGAATTTAAATCTGATTGCGCTGGCTCTTCTCAACCGTCAAAAGGTAATCGAAAATCAACACTAACGCCATTCTCACAGGGTCCGAAGTAACTGCTGAGCCTTTGAGAATATTTTCCGACACCCTAATTAAGAATCTAATACACTTCCTTTGTTTTTAATTACAAACTGAAATGCAAATCAGTTTGTAACAAAAAATTTGCTTCCCCAAAAAATTTAAATACACAATTTGTTACTTTTCATCAAAGTAAAAAAAAAATTGTTGTGAGAAAGTTTGAAAGGCTACGTTTGTTATCTTAAAGTTAGATGATTAAGATTTTTCTCTTGGGCTCGCCAAATGATGCCGAAAAATTTGTAGGTCAAATTCTTAGTTATTTTTGGTTCCGTCCAAATTAATGTTACACTTACACTAAACCGACTCCTTATTAATCTAATCTCCTCCTTTTTATACATTGCACTGATATTGAAATTAAAAAATTAAAATTGTTTTATTAAATTAAAAAGTCCTCAATGAACAATTTTTAGGTTAGTTTTCTCTACCTAATTTCGGTGGCAATTTTTATTATTTAAATATTCTGGTATAATATAGTGAAAATTGAAATAATATTTCAGGATACTTCACTCGAATATTAAGTTATACTCAATGATAATATTGTAGAATATTTGAATAATAAAAATTGCTACCGTAATCAGGAAGAGATAACTAACCAGAAAATTACCCAAATCACGAAATACACTGAGATAAACAATGCCACATAATTATAACATTTCTAATTATTTGTCCTTTATTTTCAGGTAAGTTCGTGAACAGTGCAATATCATCTTAACTGAGAGTTGGTAAGATTTTCAGGGTTCGGTAAATAAATGTAAATGAAGATGTTATGGAATCTGTAAATCACAAAAAACTTAGTGCTGTGAAAACTATGACATGAAGGCCTAATTTCGGTGTCCTAATTAACAATTATATTTCGTCGCTTCATTCTTGAGATATAATTACTATGTAGCATCGTCAGTTTACCAAGTAACATTGGCACGGTTTTCAGAGTTTAAAAACGATTTTTACACGCAGCCCCCGTCCGCCATCTTGTCTCTGGTCTTCCCCTTTGCGCGTACGAACGTTACTAAAAAATATTTAATGTTACAATTTTCCAAGCCTTAGTTAAAATTTTGGTAAGCGATTATCCAAGGAAAGAATTTTAATCATTTATCAAGGAACCCCGAAAATGTAGTAGACTCGGTCCAGCTGGCAAGGCTCTAATTGCCGGAATAATGAGTACTCCACCAGATCGACCCTCGTTTTGAGTTTCACGCAACTTTCTGATGAGCACTTTGCACAATTTTGGAGGCGGGTTTTTCAATGGAAAACAATTGAAGAACGATTCTTTTGTAATGCAATGTTGAAACTTATAGCCTAATAAGTGATGACCTATTCTGCCCTCCGTATCATAACTAACGTAAACGACATTTTTAGAGAAATAGAGTTATTAACATATCTGGAATAAGCGAAGCGAGTTCTACAACCTCTATAAGCGGGGTTTTTATATCTTTTTTAGTTTCAGTTTTATTATTAAACGTTCACGACGACCTTTCATCTTAAAACGTATAAAAATGACATACGTCTTTTTGATTTTTTTTTTTTATAAAATGTAAGTGCGCAGTTGATCTCACCTGATGGAAAGTGACGATGAGGTCGACGACGGAGCATGCACACCTAAATAGTGCCTAATCACTCTCGCCATGAAAAGGCCCAAGTTCTAACGTTCAGGGAACTAGTCTGCAGGCAGAGAATTCCACTCCATTGCCGTTCGCCATATAAATGTGGAAGCGTAACGCTTCGTATGAATCTTTGGAATATCCACAACATACGGGTGGCTGGGGTTCCACCTAGGCCTAGTCCTTCCACGATGGGAAGGCGAAATTAAATTGTATAATTCCATCGCATACTCTTCGTGACATATATTTTGTATTAGGATGGCAGTATAGAACACAGCGGTTTGAACCATGTGAGCTCTTTGCGATAGAATTTTTTTAAATTGATAACTTGAGTTACGTCACTCACAAACCTAATAGACGTAAAGTATAATATGGGCAGACTCATAAATTAATTATTTGCAATGATGAAAATGGTTTTTAGTGGCACTAATGCCAGCTTCTTGTGAAACAGTTCGTCCGGGGAAGTGTTACCACCTCACCTATTGGTAAGAGAGCATAACCGTGTTTCGATTTTAAATGGTATGGTGAAATTACAGGCACATAAGACTTGTCGACTTATGTTTCAGGATCTTTGTAATTTAAAGCTCTGAGTGCTACTGCAACTGTTTTGGACAGGCGTGTCGCTTGCCATCAGGTGCACGACTTGTATGTCTCGTCACTTAGTTTTAATAATAATCTCTACTAAAAAAAACAGACAGAATTACATCTATTTGCCAAGTTTTATTGAAATATGGGGATGTTTATATCGCCACTATACAGTTCTTGACACAGGAAATCATAAAAATCGGTTCTCACTACTCAAAGTATATTGAGAGATAAAAACGCCTTGAATTGGAGAATAGCAAAACCAACCATTAAAATAATTGCTCTTTAAGTAAAATTTAGGCGCTATTTATAAAAATGAATGTTCATGCGTGATCAGCCACCTTAGAGGCGGATGATTTTCTTCAAAATGAAATGGGACCACTATGGAGGTACCCTCTTTCCAACAAAAAAAGAATCATGAAAATCGGTTCACAAATACCGGAGTTATCGCGTAACATACATACAAAAAAAACATACAGTCGAATTGAGAACCTCCTCCTTTTTTTGAAGTCGTTTAAAAAAAGAAATAGTCTGTACAAATTAAAAAAATATATTTTATTTCTACAGACTATTTCTTAATTTCATTTAATTTGTTTTCAATTTATTATTTTTTTAATACGAAGTGGATATTGTTTGACAAATGAAAATGTAACAAAATTTAAAATACGTGATGTTGTTTCCAACACTGAAATATGTGAGTGAGTGTTGAATATCGTCGCCTTATTTTGTGAAACTCGTATCATAAAACACAAAGTTACTGAAATGTAAAAAATTGATTCTATACCTATACAAATTAGGTTGATTTCTTTGATTAGGTTGATTCGATGAAAAATTTTAAATAAATAGAAAGTTTTGCCATCTCCTAAATAATCACTCTTTATAAGATACGAGTAGAAGAGAAAGTAAGGCATCGATATGACAGAACAATTGGATTTCAACTTAATGCAGGTTTTTAATCATGCATTTGTAATTTTACCGTCGGCACACTACATCTCTCGCTCTGTTTAGCTTTCCTCTGCCTCAAAGGTAAAGGGAAGAGACCGCTCTAAGTGCGAAGGCCGCCTTTGCTCACATTAGTTGTAAATAGTTTATGTACTGTTTTCGTTCTTGTGTGCAAGCAATAAAGTGTATATCTATCTATCTACCTACGTCGCGTTATTCTCGAGGGAATTAATTCTAAAGTAACCTACGATTATTATCCTAGACAACGACACCAATTGCCTGGTCTCAACCTAGGGAATTCCCTGTACTATGAATACCAGAGTAACGGAATTCACTCTAAGGCCAGAATAAAATTAGAAAAGTTCATTTCCCAAATTGGTCCGACCGAGAGTCGAACCCGGGACCTCCGGAGCCAGCACCCACAGTGTAAGCCGTTTGGCCACTAAGGTCGTCGTTTGTCTTAATGAGCATAAAGTGTTTTCGTATGAGTCTGACATTTTTACTGAGTGTATTAAAAAATACTATCTTAGCTCAAATTCTAATTTATCCCATGCTAATACGGTTTATTTTGCTTGAGTCGTGCGGCTGGGACACTGGCTTTATTTCAGAATTTATGTTTTTACAAACGAAATTTGAAAAATGTATATCGAATACTATACGTGTTCCATTCAGTTCACTTGATATAAAAATCATCATTGGTATGGTATAACATACCTGTTGAACATAGCGGTTTTCTTAAAAAATTTCGAGATAACCGCTCACGCGATACATGCAGCCTTAGACGCATACCACACCTAGAGGTGCCGGTGACAGTTTTATACCGACTTATCGGATATCGAAGTTATAACAGGTAAAAGAACTAATATTAATTGCTATTTCGGTAACTACTCTAGCAAACCATAAAGTTTTTAATGCCTGAGTCTGTCATTTAAAAAAAATAAACAACTTCAAAAATACGTCACGACAATCGTGTGTGTTATTGTTTGGGCTGGTGATTTCGGTGTTTATTTATTGAAAACATATCGTATGTAGCGTTTTTTTAAGTTTACCCTGAATATAAATGTTTATAAACTAATTTAAGGAGTAATTTCATGGTAAACGTTAGAACCACTCAAACGGAATATTATCATATTTGTCGAAGTACACCAAACATTTCATTAGTGCTTTTTAAGTGCAGGATTTGCGGTATATTACTCCATTTTATTTGAGATGTTTTTGTTGGTAATACGGAGGGTATTTATTTAGCAATGCAGAATAATAATTTTTATTTATTAAAACTTGTATTTAAACTGAATGCTTTTCTAATTTGCGAAACCAAATAGCCGCCATTTTGCGGTGGGAGGAGCGCATCGCGTGAGACGGTAAGTTCGTGATTTATTTCTATTATGAAAATTTTTATAAATCTTGTTTTCACACCATCTAGTAATCAATGTATATCGTCAATTTTACTATACATTTTTTCCAAATTGATTGATAAAACACTTTCACTGTTATGCGGAATCAAGCAAAGCCATTTTTTTTTTTTTTTTTTTTAACGCACACACTCAACATAGCCCCGCACTAGGGAAACCCTGTGTCGCGGGTGCCATGGACACACATAGACAACCACAAATTACACCCAAACTCACGAGAGAAATAAATGTAGGCCATACAAATATTTCTCCCGGCCCGGGAATCGAACCTGGGACCTCTGCGTGGCAGTCCGGCATGGTAACCGTTCGGCCACAGAGGCAGTTTGAGGTTACATGGAACCTTAAGAGAGTAAAATTCAGAGCTTGAAAAAACAACCAAGTGCTAATCAGGGTACGTCACAATTTGTCTCTTTACAAAGTAGCTGTTACAATTACAAACGCAATCGCGAGCAAAACCGTGGTTAATACAAAATAATAAAATTAACGTCTTAATCTGAGAAATTTATTCATGGCAGCGCGGGGAGCGCACGTTAAAGGCGAACTATTATTTTTGCTCGTTTTAAAAATGAGTTTCAAAGCGAAGAAATATGTAAATATCTTAGCACGATTGTGCACTGCGTCTGATCTGTATTCTTTCCGAATCCGAGAATTTACAAATCTAGTAAACTCGGACTGACGGATGTCGCTTATGTACGCACTAAGTCCGATACGAATCCTACAAAATACGAATACCGCTCGTTCACATAGATTACTACTATTTGTCCTTTCAATCTTCGGCAACTTTCGGCATTTTTTGTACATGTGAAGGCTCGGAATAAACAAAAAGTTTTAGGTACATCTTCTGTTGAAATGACTTTTCATAGAAGCAAAAACTTTATTTATTTAATTATTAATACATAATTGTGTGCATAATTATTAATTAATAATTACAAGAAAGTAGTGGAGTAATTTCATAATAAATGATTGAATATCAATTCTATATAAATTTAAACTATACTGTTTTCTTTTCATCCCTCTACGCAGTCGTCGCCGCCGCGTTCGGACTCGGATTGGATGTAGCACTACAAGCGTTAATACAAATAGTACCGTAGTCGTTTCGGTCCGCGAAAATAATGATCCGAATGGAAGATATTCTCGACGTTGGAAGATGGATTTCGGATTCAATGCGCAATCCCTCATATTAATTAGTACTACGTCTACTCCAGACCGTCATTTCTCGGATTCGGAACTTATAAGAATGGGACGCAATGCACTCTCGTCAGTGGACGTAAACTCTCTTACGCTTAGATTTATAAAATAAACTTTGACTTGAATTAAGTAAAGACATATTAATAATGCAAAACAATGTTTTATAACTAATTACAATCTAAGTTAGCTGGTATAGCGTCTGGCACGGTACGCTAGAATACGTCGGTTCGAATACGGCCGGTTCGAAGGAATTTCTTCTAAGTGTTCTATAACAAACTAGTGGAGAAGTATTTCACATAAAAAATAATTGAATATCAATTCAATAAAAATTTAAATACAATTAATGGCGACATCTCTAGCCAGAGCTGGTAGCTGTAAACGTATCTAGCTGCGTGACGAAATACTTAAGATTTTTCATAGATGGCGCTACGCCTAAAAAGTCGTTGAAAAACCAAAATACAAAGACACAACAACAAACACTAAAACTCGTGAGGTCCACTGGTTCGTTCCGTGGCTTAGCTGGTTTAGCGTCTGACACGGTATGCTAGAAGACGTCGGTTCGAATCCGGCTGGATCGAAGGAATTTATTCTGAGTGTTCAATCTTTGTACTAATAATTATAATTAAAATCAAGCCATTTTACAAGACTAATAAGCAATTTTTTTTTATTTTATTCACTATGACTTAACTAGACTAACACAAAAGGATAGTTCTTTGTAGTCTACGCATTAAATTTGTATTGTCTAGTAGCTGTATAGCCTCTATGTTCACGTGATGATTGAGTCTATGTTCGTGAGCTACGGCGTACTTTTCTATCACTTTATCTACGGGCTCTACATAAAAATCTACCAAATATACCAAGAAGCATCCACAATTGTCATCGGATTTTATTTTAGAAACGTTATTAAGCAAAAATGGTTATATAAACAAGTTTTTCGTTCCAAATATTAAGCACAAAGATCGAACACAAAATCTGGCTGGAACTCGAACTAGCGACCTCGCCATACCGGGCCTATCGCTCTACCAACCAAGCTACGGAACGAGTCAGCAAACCTTACAA
Organism: Hyposmocoma kahamanoa; assembly: GCF_003589595.1. Taxonomy (NCBI): domain Eukaryota; kingdom Metazoa; phylum Arthropoda; class Insecta; order Lepidoptera; family Cosmopterigidae; genus Hyposmocoma; species Hyposmocoma kahamanoa. Next base: position 18,218,462 of record NW_020653726.1, on the reverse strand, counting down.
ACTGTTGTTGCAGGTTTTTGTATTTGGTTTTAACGACTTTTTTGCCATAGCACCACCAGCGAGAAATCTATGAAAGTTTTTCTTTATTCAGCGCGTTACCAGCGGCTGATTAGAGACGTCGCTTTGTTAATTGTAATATTAAGTTTATTGAATATCACGTTTATCTCTCTACCATAATATTCAATTATTTATTAACACAAAGAAAAATTCTATGTAATAGAGCTTTGTAATAATAATTATAAGAAACTAGTGGAGTAATTTCACAAAAAGAATTGAATATCATTGAAGTAAAATATCATGATCTTCAATGAACTTAATATTACAAGATTTTCATATTTATAAAATGAACTTTGCCTAACTTTGAACAAGAAATTAAATTAAACTTTGAATTTACTTAGTAATTTCTTGTTAATTACAGTTAATAGCGACATCTCTCATCTCATCAGCCACGACTGGTAGCTATAAAGGCACCTAACTCGCTGACGAAATACTTTCATAGATTTCTCATGGATGGCACTACGGCTAAAACGTTCTTGTAAACCAAATACAAAAATCCGACAACAAGCACAGAATCATGAGGTCCGCTGGTTCGTTCCGTGGCTTGGTTGGCTTATCGTCTGCCACTGTTTGCTTCCTGAGACATAAATTGACAAGTCCCACATGCCGTAATATTCGCCAGCACTCCTACCATTCAAAGCCGGAAGGCAGTAGCCCCCTTTACACAGTCACTCTATCGCGCGTACAGAATTGCGCGTCCGTGTAAAGGCTGATAGCATAGGATAGACCGCGTGAAACTGGCGCGAGTTGGAGTGCGTGATTGCGCAAAGAAATGATGAGCCCAATCGCGCGGTCTTGCCCTTTTCCTTCCCCAATATCTTTACACGCGCGCTCAATCGCTCACGATTATTGTATCATGAGTGATAGTGTCTATACAAAGCCTGCTAATAATGCTCACAATACTGCTTCGCGGCAGATATAGTAAGGTGACAGTACTTCCCTGGATGAAGTAGGAGGATGGAGGTTTCAGAGGGAGCTCTACTGCTATTTGAAACCTTAAACCTGAGGTTTTCGTAATTCATATGCAAAATTTAATTTGAAAATTTACCATGAACGAAAACATTGCGACGAAACCTGTGCAGAAAATCGGTGCAGGTTTGTGCAGTGTGAGCGATGTTCCGGTTTGGAAGGGTAAAGGTGCTGGTGGAATAACAGGCACATGGGACTTGTCAACTTATCTCTCAGGGTGTCGGGCGCAGTGGCAATGTCCCTCAAATCTTTGTGATTTAAAGCTCTGAATGGCACTGCAACTGTTATGGACAGGCGTGTCGCTTACCACCAGGCGAACGATTTGTACGCCTCGTCACTTAGTAATATAAATAATAAAAACGGCAGCCCTCCCCTTGTGAGTGGATATTTATGCCCAACAGTGGGACTTTGTTCAAGCTAACTATTATTTGAAAAATGTCATTAAAAATATAAGTACAAAAGAGAGGAAGTGAAATAGGTAGCAAGTGGCGGTCTGAAACTCTGTCTACCCCTGTAGGAAACAAGCTCATACCTGTAGCTAGTAACTTTATACTTACTATATATACAGAATATCACTCAAATGTATATATTTTTTTTAGGTTGCTGTTGTTGTAGGAGTACGTAATGTCAGCAGCATGCAGGGGTTAATACTTTGGCATTTGAACTGTTTTATCGGGGACTTGCTGTTGTCTATACTTACAAGTTATATTTGGTGTTTAAAGGTTTTTATAAATGGAATACTTTTAATTAAGACTTATTTTTAAATTTCGTCGAAGAGCAAAATTTTAGAGATTCTGTCTGTTTTAGAATTAACAAACAATTTCGTTCCTAACGAAACGATAATGGCTTAAGAAATAAATAAAAAATGTAGGCTTCCACTAATTGTCACAAAAGTTTATGACATTTATAAATCAGTATCCTACTAAATAAGCCGATTATGTAACAAACCCCTTTTCAAGTTTTGAGAACCATTCAAACAGAACGATAAAAATATCCTTTATTTTTATTTTATTTCACATCACCCCGTCATCGTTGCAATAAGTGACAAAACGATCAAGATGTTGAGTATTTACGAGACACTTTTTCTCTCTCCCAAGTGAGAAATAATGAAGAACGCCTAATATAGTGGGCACATACTTCGGAAAAAGCTCGTACGTGAGTTATTGTTCGAGGGCGTGGAGGACACACGTTGTGGGAAATCGAAGCTATTTTTTTTACCACTTCGTTGATACACGTGTACAGATTAATAAAAACCTATCGGATAATTGGAGTAAAAATGAAATAGCCATAGTAGCAAAGTATAAGGAGTGTTAAACTGGTAAGTGATGAAATGAATAAGTCGTCACCCTTTTTTTTGACGGAGTGGAAATCTTTATAGATACCCCTGAGCCCAGGGAGACTTAGGGGCCTACCCGACTAAAACCCACCCGAGTTTACCTCTCACTGGTTGAGTCGGCGCCGTGGGATCGATGAACATTCACCACGACGCCGCCCGGCCGCCCTAGCTCGCGCCAACAGAGGGGCGGGTCGGTTGTCCTCCGATCCGCCCCCCAGATGAGTGAGGCCATGCAATGCAGGCTCCGGAATCCCTGTCCAGAGCCCGCTGGCCTCACTAGAGGATCAGGCGAGTGCCTTTTCCCCACACGTCTGCGCCGAAACGGGTGCGCGTCCGCCGCGTCCTTGCGCACCCACTCTGCAGCCTCCTTTTGCGACATAACCTCTCCACAAAAGGAGGCCACCGCCTCCCAGGACATGGAGAGAGGAGGCAATCACCCAACCCAGCCCAGCATCGAGAGGTCCTGCCCTATCGTCCCCGTCAGAGTACGGCGCTGCTCATCCCTCTAGGCTCTAGGCTCTAGGGTGTGCTGCGCGGTGCCATCCGCAGCACCGCAATCGTTGCGCCCGTCACCCTGAGACATAAGTTGACAAGACCCATGTGCCTGTAATTTCACCAGCACCCTTACCTTACCCTTCAAAACTGGAACACAATAATGCTGACATAACTGCTTAGCGGCAGAAACAGGTCAAGTGGCAGTACTTCACAGGTCGAGCTCTTTCACAAGGAACTCTACTGCTACTAAAAAACACTCAGTTTTTAGTAAGTTTTTTTAAGGTTTCGAGTAAGCGACAAAAATAAATTTTACAAGAGAGGTTTTTTTGAAAAAAAAAATACCGGTTCACAAACACCGGAGTTATCGCGTAACATACATACAAAAAAAGGACATACAGTCGAATTGAGAACCTCCTCCTTTTTTGAAGTCGGTTAAAAACAAACTAACTGTTCTAGATAGTCGTCTTCACATAGTCACAAATTCATTTATGGGGCAATGTATACGTTTCTATAATAAGATTCCGGTTGAAACTTTGCCATTCAAAAAATTTTAAACAAAAACTTTATAATAAACATACTTGTTTGACAAAATCTATGATAATATTTTAAATAAATAATATTGTAAATGCTAAATGTGTACAATTGTAAATTTACATAGCAACCCCTAGAGTTCTTGTTCATTCTTCTCAGGGGAATCTGCCTTACGAATGAGCAGTATAGTTTAATCAGTATAACGATTTT